>NW_026571190.1:10731228-10971228 GCF_026225935.1 Boleophthalmus pectinirostris | reverse complement strand
AGTCTGTATGATTCTACTAAGGGTCTGAAATTTGAAATCAAGATGGAGGAAAGCTAGAATTTGCCTGTCAAAATAATCACAAATGGTTTATTGGTCCAGATGCAGATTTTGGATTTTGAGAACATAAGCGGAGTTCGACTTTTGCACTAGGGGGGCAAACATTTTAACATCAGGGCAATAGATTCAAGATTTAAAGTGCATACTACCCTGTGCACAGTAAGGAAACACCTTGTCCTGTACAACAAAATGATCGCTTTACTGTCCACACCGCTGTGCATTATTACTATTATTATTACTATTCTGTGACATTACACACAATAGTTATAATGCTATTACACATAGGACTGTACTGTTCATAAGCCTTCCATAAAGCCAAACTACACAGCACATCCTCACACATGATCAGGGGTGTAGTGGGTGTGGTACACAAGGATACACTGTCCACACACTTCTCCCAATGCGGGATATAAAATGTAATAATAATGATAATATAATAAATAAATATATAAGATATAACACATATATAAATAGCTACAACTTAAATGTCAAACTGGAGCTATTGGCAACGGTGAGAACAACCTGCACAGGCTCATGATATCTGCACTACTGTCCTATAATGACCTGAGACATGAGGGACCAGGATTAAATCAGAACTGAACCAGGACTGAGTGTCGGGATGGGCCCGGAGGTGCGCATGTATGCTGTCGGGTGACCACAAGAGAAAGGACCGGTGCAGAGCTCCGCACCTCATGGAGGCAAGCGCAGCCGTCACCTGATCGCGCTTTGTGGAGACACTGTTCCACGGGCTCGGGGTTTTCTCTCTCTCAAGTCCAAGATTAGTCCTGGGTCAGTCCTGGTTCAGTCCTGGTTTAGTCCTGTTTCAGTCCTGTTTCAGTCCTGGTTTAGTCCTGGTTTAGTCCTGGTTTAGTCCTGTTTCAGTCTGTTTAGTCCTTTAGTCCTGTTTAGTTTCTAGTCTGTCAGTCCTTTCAGTCCTGGTTTTAGTCCTTTCAGTCCTGGTTTAGTCCTGTCCTGGTTTAGTCCTGTTTCAGTCCTGGTTTAGTCCTGTCCTGTTTCAGTCCTGTTAGTCCTGTTTCAGTCCTGTTTCCTGTTTAGTCCTGGTTTAGTTTCAGTCCTGTCCTTTCAGTCCTGTTTTAGTCCTGGTTTAGTCCTGTTTCAGTCCTGTTTCAGTCCTGGTTTAGTCCTGTTTCAGTCCTGGTTTAGTCCTGTTTCAGTCCTGGTTTAGTCCTGGTTTCAGTCCTGTTTAGTCCTTTAGTCCTGTTTCAGTCCTGTTTAGTCCTGGTTCAGTCCTGGTTTAGTCCTGTTTCAGTCCTGTTTCAGTCCTGGTTTAGTCCTGGTCTAGTCCTGGTCTAGTTCTGGTTCAATCCTGGTTTAGTCCTGGTTTAGTCCTGTTTCAGTCCTCATTTAGTTCTGGTTCAGACTAGGATTCATATTTATTTCATACAGTCCTTTTGTTTTATTGTATGTATTTATTAAAATTTTTTAAATTAAATATTTGTATTGGCCATATTCTAGAATCAATGTCAAAAATTTTACTTAAGAAAGAATAAGATTACTTCAAAATATTACTCAAGTAGAAGTACAAAGTGGTGATACAAGAAATGAATCAAGTAAGAGTAATTTAAAGAGTAATTATTGAGACATAATATCATCATGTCATTTGAAGGACAAAACATGAAATAATTCACAAAATCTGGTATTTTCAAAGGATAGACCACAAAAACTAGAAATAGTATAAATCTTATATGAAGGAGCTGTGCAACAAACTCCTTTTGTCACAGTCAAAGTAGAAAGAGTAACCAAAACTTTTACTCAAGTACTGTCACTGTTAGTAGGAGTAAAAGTATGCCGTGAGAAAAGTACTCAATTTCTATCAAACATAACTGCACAAATCTCTTTGAACATTTTTTTCTTTGAAATGCTAAAATAAATTTCCCTTTCGTAAACACATCTCAGATTTATTTTATGCATTTTACCAAACCAAAATAATCAAAATACGTAAATACGCAGACAAACCCCACACATTTCTGCACAATTTCACAGCGTGTTTTTAGAATTTTTCATTAAGGTTAGAAAAGAGTTTTTGCTCGTTGCTGGTTGATTGTGTTGGGAGCTCCCTTGGTTCAGTCCAGTGGCTGTTTTAATTTAAATGGCAAGAGGACGGAGCTCGTGGCCAAACACACTCAGCCCAAATGAAATGTATTCAGCCCAAACCCAAACACAGCCTCTGTATTGTGCGGGACTATTGTTGACTGTTTCCCGGGCGACGGAGAATTGTGGAGATTAAATTATGATAAATTAGAGCCCTGTTTTAAGGCAGGTGTATGCAGATCTGGTCTAATTTATCCAACACACACATAGACACGACAGTTTGAATGAATTAAAGTGTAAAGATCTCTCCAAATATTGTACAGTTTAAGAGTGAAAAATTTATGTTGACAATGTTTGTATTTTATGTATTTAGATGTGCTCTTTTTTCTGCTCTATCCATGAAAATACCAGATTTCATACATTTTATTTACTGAACTAAATTAAAGTTAGTAGCTCAGTTGGTAGGTTGTCCACTGATCCAAAGGTTGGCGGTTCAAATCCATCTCTTGACATGAATATCACTGGTTGTCGGTGCGGTTTTAGCTCCTACAGATGAATCTTGTGGTTGTGTCCTTTGGCAAGACACTTAACCCACCTCATCCCCAGAGCCAGCGTACTTTTGTGGTGTGAGTATGTGTGTGAATTAGAGCGTGGATCAGGCACACAAATGCAAAATACAAACTTGGGGTATAGCAAAAATAATGAATTATTATTCACCTCTCGTAAAGTGGTAAATTTAAAGTGCAGCGTCTCATCTACATTATCCATAGAATTTGTTCTCTGCAAATAATGACATCCAGTCCACAGCACTGTGAAGCCAGTATGAGCCATTTTTTGAAAGTAAAAAGGCAAGAGTAGTTCCTCACGTGTGTCTGTTTACATATACATAGAGCACTGACCGAGCTGAAGCTGCAGATTAGCGATAGTGACTCTACTCTCTTCCTGTGAACTTTATCTCCAGCGTTCCAGGCATTCAAAATCATGTATCTGAAGTATTGCACTGCATTTCACAAAAATAATGACACAGTTTTGACTTGGATCTAAACTAGAAGTGCAGTGCTCTGATCTTTTGAACACTTCAGAGTCTCAAAGTGAGTCGTTTTACTGTAGACAGGAAACAGCTGACGTGCTGTTATGTTCAGGTTCGGCTCAGAGTCGGACACACTTCGGTCAGGTTTCCATGTTGTAGTGTGAATGTGTGAGTGGTTCCTTGTTGTAAAGTGCTTTGAGTGCCTTGAAGGTGGAAAAGCGCTATATAAAAATGTGACCATTAATGACACTTTATTGTCGCTTTATTGAAGAGAAATTTGCCCTCTGCGTTTGACTCATCCTTGAATGCTGCTGGGTCAAGAGCAGATGATCCATCTCCAGATCCTGAGCTAGTCTTGGTCAGGACTACACTGGAAAAAAACAATATTTAGCTAAATTAAAATGAGTTAAATTAAGCGCTTTTTACTTTATTTGAGTCGATTCAGCTTGATAAGTCAAATGATCTACCAATGAATAAATGTGTTTTTCTTAATTCAAGCAATATTAGATTTTGTTTATTATTTTAAGTTGTTGTTTTTCTTATTTTAAGTGTAGCAAAATGCATTTCATATTTCCATATTTCATATTTTAAATACAAAAAATTGTTTCACTGGCAGATATTTTTAATTGTCAACTGAAATTTACTCAAACCATGAAAACACTTTCTTAATTCTTAATTCAAGTCATCTTAACTTGGCTAGATTTTGTGTTTTTGCACTGTACCTCAGCTGGATTTGAGCTGTACTGTGTATGTTTTGGTGCCCAGCATCGACTGTATAAAAAAATGGACTAAAAGCAAGTGTGATGTCATTTGTAGAGTTCAGTTCCACCCAAGGGTTAGGGTTAGGAGTGAATTTGGAGCCAGGCTCTATATTATGAAATGTTTTTTTTTTTTTTAATGGACAAAATAGTAAGAAAAAAAACAAAACAAATAACAAAAAAAAAAAAAAAACAGGATCATGTAGAGCGGGTTAATACGAACATTTTAAGACCAAAACGACGAGGCTCACAGCAGCAGGTACAGAGAGAGAGACGACAATATTTGAATGAATGAAAGCCTTTGTTCGTCAGTTTCTTCACATGTACAAGACATACAAACGAATCGAAATTGGACCTGTCACCTCATCCATACATTTTAACATATAATATAATATATAAGTCTTAAAAAGTCTTAAATTTCATGTTCCTAAATTAAGGCCTTAAAAAGTCTAAGTCTTATTTTTTTCACAAAATTCATAAATTTCATTAGCCTATTTTTTGTATACTCAACCGGGCTGCAGTGCAATGTTAAATGGAGGGAGGGAAAAAAACAACAACAACGTGAAATCACATAACACAAATGAACATCTAATTTGGAGTATGCACGAAAGATACTTTAGTGTTTGGGGCCGGCAGCAAGTGAGTAAACAATCAGTACAGTGGAGGAAGACGTTGGATGGATCATGGCTCTTAGATTCTAGATACAGTAGTTGGTTGGTCTGGTGTTTTTCACCCGCATAATGGGTGCGATGTTGGTCTTAATTTTCATTTAAAAGGTCTTAAAAAAGTCTAAAATATGGGCTAGTCAAACCTGAGGATAGTCTGATAATACACGACATGGGGGTACTAGACATGGGTCGGACCAGAGGAAGTGTAGCAAAGGAAGAAAACACTGCAGCATAACATGAGGATAGGTAGAAGTAGGATAGAGTACAGTCCCAGACCATGCCCCTTCTTGTTTTGTTTCCAATATTTATGCCAATGTAAGTCAATGAGAGCCAAGGCATGGAATCAGGAATTACTCAGGAATCAAACCCAAAACCTTCATCACTCGCCTGTATAGAAACATACAAACTCCACACAGAAAAGCCCAAAAGCTGAACCCAGAACCTTCTTGGTGGGCGAGCGTATTACCCAGTCACCCCTCTGCTCTCCTTCTTACCCCCTCCGTCCTCACGCAGCCCCACTCCTCCTCCTCCTCCCGTGCCCCCTCGCCCCCTCATTTACCCCCTACCCTCTCCCCTCTCCTCCTCCTCTTCCTCCTCTGCCCTGGCTGTGATCTGAACTCTGCGTGCTTCCCTGACTCGAGGCCCGCTGTGCTCCGTGCTCCGGAGCTCACGGCACAAAAAGAATCGTCTGCACAAAGAGCCGCTTCAGATAGACTCGGCCCTGTGTCAGACATGTGCCTATTGTGTGCGTTAGACTGGGGCATGGCGCTGTCTGTGTCTGACCGCTGCATGTTCGACTCCTCTCTCCAGATTTGACTTATAAAAATCGCCCATCCAATAAACAGTCTGAATGCCATACTGTGGAACATTTGAATGAAACAAAACTCAAACAAAACTGCTCTTATTAAAAGCTAATTTAGACTTGACTGATCTACAAGAACAAATGTGGACACAGTAGCTCGCACGTTAATATTTTAAGAGCCCACATTACATTATTTTCTGATCTACTGTTTGTTATAATGTCGTATACTCAGCAAAAACATCGCTGAAGTTGTGTTTTGTTTCATATTTTGGTTGAGTTCTGATGTCAAGTGGCAATTATTATGCTCTTAAACTCCATACACCTTCCCTAGAATCATTTGGATAGTTTCAGCGCTGGAATTGCCAATCTGCTAAACTAAAGGTTAAAATTAAATGTAAAAGGGAGCTGTTAATGTGAATAATACCACTACATGACATCACAAGTTGGAACAGAACATTTAGATCTTTGGCGATGTGGACAGACTCATAATAAAAGATGACTCAAATATGTGGGAATGAAACAAAATGCAGCTTTGGGTATGTTTTTGGTGAGGCAACATGTCTAAAAGCTCAGAAGAATCCATTTTGTGTAGGGCCGTTACATAAAAAGGTAAATAGTCATAAAATTCATGAAGTTTTTTCAAACACAGCATGTAAAGCACACATTTATATATTGGGTCAAAAATGTAGCATCAAATGGTGGAACATGTCTCAGAGTCGGCGTCAGAGCACATCTACTGGAGGGGCGTGGGTCACCAGCAGGGGGGGCACTGCCATTTGAGAAATATTTTAACACGGTGGATTCATACACAGCAGAAATGCTTTCAAACACGTTTTTCTTTAACAGTATTATGTGTTGTTATTATCATTATCATTATTATTAAGATTATTATATTAGCTGCAATAGTTGTTGAGGCTGTGGTAGATGATACGCACACAAGACAATAATAAAAGGTTGAGGTTTATTAAAAAACAATAAGGCCACTGGTTGTAAACATTAAACAACAGCCTCTCGTCAAAAACACCCCTGAACAACATCACTGAAAGAAGCAACCGGGCAAGAAAGAGCCACGCATCGGGCAGCACCAGGGCTGTAGTGGGCGTGGTACCCGAGGGTAACGCCGCTCACACCCAGACCCAACAACGTCAGCAAAACTACAATAATCAACAAGGTTACGATTACAACATGAACACAGATGCCGCTCCTGAAACACAGGACAACCGGAGCAGATCCATCTTCAGATTTGCCCCAAACTAATGAAAACCAGCCTCTTACCTTCTCCAGAGACTGAAGCAGAGTGTTTCCTCTATCCACTGTCCCACTGGTTCTGTCTCCAAAAGTCTATTGTCCAATATGAAGAGATGAAACTGGTCCAAATCCCGGTCCAGTCAGGTCCGTGACGCGAGGTCCAGGAGCCGAGTGCAAGAGCTGGTTGTAAAACTAAAACTTAATCCCACTTGCTACTTAAATCTGAAAGTTACACCAGTCCACTTGGACACCAGGTGGACTTATGCCCTTTGCGCAGGTCAAACTTTTAACCCAGAAACGAGCGGGCAAAGGCGGATAGAGCAGAGAGCACCTGCCCTGGCCCCGGCCTGGCAGCGACTGTCCCAGCGGCGGGTCTGTCAGTGTGTCCGCTTTTTGGTTCTCTCCTCGCCATTTCCTCTGTGGAAGTTTTTTGAATAGATCCATGGAGGTTTAGGCTCAAGTAACTCGCTGCCGCTAATTGTGAAGCTGCTACGAGTTCACGCAGCAATTCCAAGGTTGAAATCATCCAAACGATTAGTGTGATATGTGTCAAGTAAGAGTAAGATTACTTCAAAATATTAATGTGGTGGTACAAGAATGGAATCAAGTAAGAGTAATTTAAAGTGTAACTACTGGGACATAAGATCTGATTTACAATTTCAAGTTAATTTAATTTGAAGAACAAAACATTAAATAATTCAAAAAATCTGGTATTTTCAAAGGATAGACCACAAAAATTAGAAATATTATAAATCTTATATGAAGGATCGGTGCAAGAAACTCCTTTTGTCACAGTCACAATGGAAAGAGTAACCAAACCTTTTCCTCAAGTTACTTCAATAAAAATATTACATCACAAGGTGGAACAGAACATTTGGATCTTTGGCGATGTGGACAGACTCATAAATAAAAATAAATCAAACGTGAGAATGAAATAAAACCCAACTTTTTTGATGAGGCAACATGTCTAAAAGCTCAGAAGAATCCATTTTGTGTAGGACCTTTAAATAAAAAGGTAAATGATCATAAAATTCAAGATATTTTAAGAAAAACAGAAAAAAAAGCACATGTTTTCATATTTGTCAAAACAGTTCTATGAAATAAAACCTTTAAGTTATATTATACAAAATTGACTCTTGTGATCTTTAAGCCATAGAATGTTGTAAAGCTCAAAATCATGTAGTGGTACTTTTCAAGTTAACAGCTCCTTTTACCTTCAGTTCAGTAGACACGGGCCAATTCCAAGGTTGAAATCATCCAAACGATTAGTGTGATATGTGTCAAGTAAGAGTAAGATTACTTCAAAATATTAATGTGGTGGTACAAGAAATGAATCAAGTAAGAGTAATTTAAAGTGTAACTACTGGGACATAAGATCTGATTTACAATTTCCAGTTAATTTAATTTGAAGAACAAAACATGAAATAATTCACAAAATCTGGTATTTTCAAAGGATAGACCACAAAAATTAGAAATATTATAAATCTTATATGAAAGATCGGTGCAAGAAACTCCTTTTCTCACAGTCGCAATGGAAAGAGTAACCAAACCTTTTACTCAAGTTACTTCAAAAAATACTACTGAAGTTGGAGTAAAAGTACATTGTGAGAAAAAGTACAATTTCTTTCAAATGTAACTGCACAAATCTCTTTCAGTATTCAGTGTGATAGTCATGGTGTAAATCAGGGGTCTCCAACCTGTAGCTCGGGAGCTACCAGTAGCTCTCCATCCCCTTCCAAGGAGCTCACCCAGGAATTTCTGAATTGTATATATTACGCTGAAAAACTCAAATTTGATTGATTAAATGCCTATTTCCTTTTAAAATGTATTATTTTCATGCCTTATTTTGTGCACTGATAATTGGATAATGGGTTATATTTTACAGATATCTAACTGTACCTCATCTTCGGGTTACCATGACTACATTTACTATTTACATTTACTACATTTCTGGCAATTGCTAAAATTATTAGCTCTCTGGCCATTTTTGATTTAGAAAGAGTAACTCACAGAAGGAAAAAAGATTGTAAGATTAGATTGTAGATTGTAAGGTGTATGGCAGGGGCGTCAAACATGTGGCCTGGGGGCTGGATCTGGCCCTCCAAAACCTTTAATCTGGCCCTCAGCTGATTTTCTACTAAATATTTTAATTATATTTTCTATTAAAATACAGCGTCTCCAGCGCCTCTGTTCATGGCCCCTCCCACCAGAGCAGCACAAATGAAGACTTGGCTCTTTCTAAACGCTCTTAAAGGACGATCGTTTTGACTGTTGACCGTGACACCCTCATCAACAAAATGTCAAAAATGAGAAAAGTGGACGCCGACTGCAGGGTTTTACAAGAAAAATGGACTTATTCCTATTTGCATACAAGTTAATTTTAAAACATTGTGTTGAAATGGCATTTTTCTTAAAGTTTCAGGTTGTTCATAATATTATAATATTTTGTAAAAGAAAGAGTTCATCAGTTAAAAAAGATTTCTATAATAGATTTGTGTTTCTCTGCACAAATATTTGAACTTATTGCTGTTTTGGGGGATATATGCCATGAGTTTTCTGATCCGGCCCCTTTGGGATCAAAGCAGGTTGGATACGGCTCCCGGACCAAAATGAGTTTGACACTCCTGATGTATGGAGTTTAAAAAAAAAACAGTGGAGCACTTCCTGTATTCCCGCATGACATTGTGGTGGACAGCAAGGTGGGGCGCTTATTTTTTAGGACTTACCTGACACCAACTTCCCTATCACATCTCTGTCCTTTCTGTTTTACATACTTAACTGTGGCCTTGGTCATTTTATGTGTTTTATTTATTTATCTATTTTATTGAAACGAAAAGAGTACATAAGGTCACAACATCATAAGGTGGAACAGAGTTTGAGGGAACAACTCAGCCTAAATATGGAGGATTTTCATCTTACACATGTGGATTGAACAAAACACAACTCCAGCTGTGTTTTTGATGAGGTTCAACATTATAACATAGATCAGAAAATAGCGTAATACGGAGCCTTTAACACTACTTCTGACAGCCCAAACTATTCCCTGGTTCCTCCTCCTTCTCGCACACAGACACAATGACACATCATTAGACACTGCCCGCTCCCCTCTGCTCCACTTTCACTTATGTTTTATCTAAACTGGACTAGAATTCTTCTCAAGTACTTTATTAGCTCCTTCAACTTTCCTACTTACTTTCCACTTCCCCTCATGTGAACCCGGCGGAGAGACAAAAGCGTAGAACGAAAACAGCAAAAATAATTGGCAAAGACTCGGTTGTGAGAAGCTGTGAGCTGTAATTACAACCCAAAGACAAGATGGCGGCGTGGCGTGGCGTGGTGTGGAGTCGGACAGGGTTGCAAATGTGATGTGATTTTGGGTGATTTATTCAGACTGTTGATATATGCGGTCGCGGTGGAAAAACAGGGGCCTCTGACTTTTCCCTCTATCAATAATACAATACGCTCGGAGAAATCGGAGCGGATCTTCTCGTGCATATGGAGCCGAGATGAGACCGAAAATCAGCCACGGAACTGAGCTTTCATTGACAAGCTCAGAAGTATCGCTTGTTGTTTTAACTTTAGACTTCTGACAGGTCAAGTTTTGCGGAGTAGAATTATTAGCGCTGGGGCTAATCCATCTGCGTGCTGTGAGCCTGCACTGGACCATAGAAACAAACTGCATGTCTGTGGTGATTCGTCAACACGAAATACATTATTCAACTCAGCACAAGTTTAAAGTCAAGTTCAAAGATGAGCCCGGGAGTTAAGTATTCATCTGTTCATGCATTTATTTGGTGTGTTTTTCAAGTTTCCAGAGTTGTGTTTGGAAACGGTTTGATGTCCGTTATTTTGAGCGAGCTGTTAAAGGTGGGCTGTGGAACTTTTCTGGCAAAAAGCCTGACAGTTACGAGCAGAGGTGGGACTTGCAAGTTGTGACTTGGACTCGAGACTTGACTTGATAAAATGGACTAGACCTGGGACTCGACTTGTACTTGAAGGTCAGTGAGTTCTAATTTTGCAGCGTCAACGGAGCGTCTACAGCAGGGGTGCGCAATACGTCGATCCCAATCTACCAGTCGATCGCCAAGGTCGTGTGGGTAGATCGCCGTGTCTTAGTACTCGTCTCGGACTCAATCGCGTTTGGACTCAAGGTCTGACACTCAACAAGTGCGATCATATTTCATTACAGCCGCTGCTGTTGGCAATAAACTTGTAGCGGGTGCAGGAGCGTGTGGGGCGTCTCAGTGCAGGCTGTGCGCTCATTTGAAACCCGCGGAGACTCTACGGCACATCACAAATACACACGCTCCCTATGCACGGCTCGTCTGCAACAGCGTGTGCCCTCATGTACCAGCGTGTATCACAGGGCAGGTTCAACTTCCTAAACATCCTACCTGTCCATCTGCCCCTCGCCTTTTCACGCTCTCGTTCCTTCCTGCGTACAGTGATAACAAGCCCCTCCCACAGTGCACGCTGATTAGAAGAGCAAGACAAAACGTGAAGCAAAAACAAGTCTTAATTTGTGTTCCGGTGTTGGCACAAAGCAGGTCTACAGCACAGAGCAGATCTACAGAACAGACCTACTGCCACATTTGGCTGAAGTTTGCCTAACAAAAGTGCACAAATGCATCTGTGTTTGTCACGATGTGCGTTGGTTTGGTAAACGTGCAGAGGCTGATAAATATCACTGCAAAACCAGAAAATAATGCAACTCCAGTTTGGAACTTTAAAAAACAGGTTTAAAAATTTTACCTTCTTCCTTCACTTTTTTCACAGTGGCAAGAAAAGAAATAAGCACACGGTGTTTCAAAATACTTTCAAAATAAAACCACTATAGAGGAGGTGTTCGGAGAATGACTCATGATGGATTATGGAAATGGACTACGGAAAGTTTACCTCCATGGAGGATAAATATAAAACACTTTACGACATCAGTCAGCAACTTTACAAGAACATCTTATGAAGGAAAAGACGTATGGTGCAGACAACCAAAGTGAAATGGTGAGTAGCTTCATTAATGCGAGCGCTGCAGATACAGCTCGTTATCGCTGCAAAACATCGTCTCTCTTGTTGTCAGCTTTTGTTTTGTGATTTAAAACATAATTCATCCAATCAACAATGAATACATATAGGCCCCATCCACACTAGTACATATTTGAGTCGTTTTTGTTGTGGACGCAGTGTTCGTCCACACTAATCCGATTGAAAACGGCTCCAGAGACGGAATGATCTGGTGCCGTCAGCTCCCATGAATTCATTAGAGTACAGATCTGATCCGGCACCGTGTGGACGCCTGAAAACGCTGATACGCTGATGTAGGTCTATGCGCCGCGAAGTAATTCACCGGCAAAACGCTAAGAGGCTAGAATCTATGTTAGAGCCATAATTTTATTTATTTAAAAAGTTTTTTTTTTTTTTATTTACCATAAATTCATATTTTATTATACCTTAAAACCAATTATAAAATATTATTCTTAAATTTATATAAATATTAAAATGAATTATTTTCAGTCCCAATTTAAGTTATTTCAGTTAGTTTAAGTCTTTTGTTTATAGCGTAAGAGGGTGGGTCCTAGGGAAAAAGTAGGTCAAATAATCAGGTCAAATAGGGAGACAGGTGTGTGGGGATCATTCCATTGTTTGACCGCACTGCATACGCAAACGCATGCTGAATATGCCGAAAATCTGCAAATAAAATAAATCAAACGCACTACGGACTACGTGAGTTTTTGTATATTAATTTTGTGTGAGTCAAGAAGCCGACGCCCTAAGGATGGCTATTTACATGTCTTACAGCTCATGTTAAATTAGAAGCCATAACAATATATGTCCATTCATATATACGGTCTATGAGTATGGCCTGCAGACGTATAATCTCTGAAAAGTTTAACATGAACCACCTCCAACGCGATAGAAGCACAGAACAGACTCACCATCAGCAGAACACCCCTCTGTCACAGAAAGAACACATATAATCCTTTAGTCCGACAGAAGTTGAACCGCATCAGCGCACAATAGCGAGTTGTTTTTTGAGCACTTGGTTTACGCAAATTAGAAATGCGGTTTTAAGTTTCGTTTCTGTAAAACATAAACAAATATGCTGAAAGCTGTGTGGATAGGGAAGGCTTGCAGATGCAGAAACAACATGTCTGGAAGCAGATCGTTTCCGATACGGTGATACGGTGATTCGTTTCAGTGTAAATGTAGCCGCATAAACGTGAGAATCCACAGAGGTTGGCGTCACAGGAGCCAGGAAAGAAGAAGGTATGAAAGATATGTTTAATACCATAGTGTGAAAGTTGCAGAGAAGTTCCAGAGTTGGTCTTTAAAGTTTGTAACCTTCACACAAACACAGCTAAGCCCCTGTTGTACTGTACATGTGCAGAGTGATGGGATTACTGTAGAGGGAGTCATCCGTGTGCTGTTTGTCTCAGTCAAACCAGGATCAGTGTCACATCAGACACATCTCCACGCACAACACACACTCTATTTATCTCTGTTTTTCTCTCCTCTCTTTTTCTTCTTTTCCCTCGCCTCCATCTCTCTCCTGTCGTCTGCCTCATCTTTCACTTTTCTCTGTCACTTCTTTATGTCACCGCAAAGTATCAGTATCTCCTTCTCTCTCCTCTCTACTTAGTCCCTCTTTCTCTCACTCCTTTCCTCTCTTATCTCTCTCCATCCTTGCCTTTTGTCCTTGTGTTTTATTTTCTATATACTCATACGTTTTCCTTGCACTAGCGAGAATATTTTTGGTACTTTACCTGTACTTCATTTGAAGGTTGAACTAACTTTGAAGTATTATAGCTACAGACTACTATTACTTATGTAAAGGTGCACTATGTAACTTTTTGGTAGTGGGTCTGTCACCTGCTTGTTTCTATGGATATGACACAGTACACAGGATATGAATGTTCCACAGTATGACATTAAGCAGCTCTACTTTACATTATTTCAGTTACAGGTGGTTTTATAATTGAAAAAATACCTAGAAAAACAGGCTTTCTGACTGAGTGGGAGCACCTCTCCACAGATCTGACCTGTAACTTGGTTGGTTTGGTCTCCATGAAGATAGAAAGGTTTAATACCACACTGTGAATCTATATAAAGCAATAACATCTCCATTGAGAAATAATTTGATGGACACTCCACCAAAAAAGTTACACAATGCGCATTTAAGTGTTGAATTAGTCTTATTTATTTATTGCAGCTTGTTACGGACCAGTTCCTGGATTTGCTTTGTTTGTGTTTTAGGGCCTGTTTGCATTAGAATGTTTGCGGGTAAAAACGACAGAATATTTTATCGGAAGTGCCTTTAGTTTAGACGGTGACGGTGTTTTTGAGGCTTAAAAATGCAAAAATCTGAAACCAAACTCCAGAGTGGAAAAGTTGAATACGCTCCATCGTATCGTTTCCGCATACACTGCTCAAGATGCACAACTCTGGTCAGATCTGCTCACGTCGTGTACACGTTTACCTCACATACATACAGTACACAGAAACAAACACGTCGAATGGCATGCATTCCCAATCGAATTCCACACACTTTTGCATCACCATAAGCACGCAGATTTCCTCCTGAAAACGTTTGTCTAAAAGCGGAGTAAAAAGTGAAGATGCGACGCCACTTTCGCGTTTTCTGTACAGATCGACATCATATAAATGTGGCCTTAATTTCTTTCTTGTCCCCATGGATTCCTGTTGGGAGAGCCCTGGTCCCCTAACCCTAACCGGGATTGAGACCGGGACCAGACCAGGACTGAGACCAGTTTAGTCCTGTTTCAGTCCTGGTTCAGTCCGACATCGCAGTTTAAGTCACTGAAACGGGAAATGGCCGTTATCTTTTTTTTTTTCCCATTATTCACTTAAACACAAAATGGAAAAATTTTATTGTTATCCGTTTTTTAAAATTTTGGTTTTGGAGACAAATAATGAAGAAAATTGTCGTTTTTTCGTTTTCTCATTTTTTGGTTTTATATTGAAAAACAAATGAACGAATGATACATGGATTACATCGAACCTGTTAACTGCCACGTTCTAAATAAGAAGTGAGCATGGTCGCGTTTCTGTCTCCATCAACTCTGGCTCCACTTCACTTTGTATTGCAAAAATGCCACCCCTCTCTCTGTAACTGCTGCTGTCAGGCTCTTTATTTCAGTCTTAAAATGTTCGAATTAATCTGCTCTACATGATCCTGGTATTTTTATTTCATTATTTTGTTCTTAAATCAGTTCCTATTCCTAATATGGAACTCGGCCTCAAATTCATCTCTATAATGGCAAGCCTCGGTGAGCTTCATTTGACTGGAGCCGAACACTATGGATAACGTCACAGTCCCTTAGTCCACTTCTTTACACAATCTATGGTCCAGTCCCTCCCCTCTCTCTTACTTTTGTGCCTCTAAATTTCGGCATAAGTGGCCAATTCTCTCTTAATCTGTTCCGTCTCCTCTCCTCTTTCCTCTTTCGTTCAGTCATCACTCCATCTTCGAATCTCCGAGCACAAATGAGCGTCCCGCAGGAGGGGGGCTGGTCCCATCGGCAAACAATGATCTGTAAAACACACTGGATGAGATGTAAAACAAGCGCGCCTCCCGGACCACCTGGGACGACCTGGGATAGTCAATTCAACGCACCGCTTCCCCACGCACAGTCCATTTGTGCGCAGACTGCCGAGGGACGCCGGCACGGGGAACATTAGCTAAACGTGTGTGGAGATTGGACTGGGGATGTGCTGAAGGCTGTTAGCACTCCAGACAGCTACACAAAGGGACCTTATGGAAAACGTATTGTGCATTTTCAGGTATTTAGGACTAAACTAGAACATACAGTCAATATTTTGCATTTTGTGCATTGTAAACATCTCCTACTGCTACCTTTTACCTTTAGTTCAGAAGAGATCGGCAGTTCCAGGGCTGAAATTATCCAAATGATTCTAGTGAAAGTGTGTGATGTTTAAAAACACAGTGGAGCACTTCCTGTTTTACCAGTGTTTTCCATGTCCAGACCAGATCATATACGATACCAGCGGACATGTTTTGCATAACTGCTCATAACTTTCCAACCATAAAAGATAGAAACATGCTTTTTTTTTCCCTTGCAAAGTTGACAGTTGCGGCTTTCCAAGGATATTTCTAGCATTTTTCTACGTCACTTACACACTGCGAGACGACGTAGGGAAAACGAGTGTCCAATTAAGGTTTTCCGTCTACGTCACAAAAGCACGTGACCTGTTGTTTATGCCGCCATATTGAGGTCAAACTATCTGTCTGGACCAATGTGTATTATTTGTGTGCGATAAAATAAGAAGGATGCGCTGTGCATTTTTCACTTTCCGAAACAAAGAGAATGTTTGGTAGATTTTATCAACGGGAAAGACATTATTGCCCTTCTTCCTACGGGATTTGGGAAAAGCTTAATATGCCAGTTAGCCCTGTTAGCGGCGCATTACATATGTCACGACCAAATAGCAGCGATTGGTTAAATGATAAAAAGTACAGACCTACCGTCGAGTGAACGAAATCTAAGGCTGCGAGGTCAGATGGTTTGTACGAAGTGAAACAAAGTAAAACCGGCTGATGAATCAGGCTAACGGAATCCTCCCCGGTCCTCACTCTCGCCGGCATGGAATCTCCCCCTCAATTTCCACCGCTCGAGATAGCTACAGTTCTGATTTTGACCCCCATTCTACTTACCGTATTTTCCAGGCTATTGGGTGCACTCTTAAGCCTCCAACTCCATCAAAAAATGACTGCGTGCCCCACAGTCCAGAGCGCCCTATACACAAATCCACTCGGGTGTCCCAGCACGACTTCAGTCAACTACAAAGTCACACCAAACACACATGGAGCAGACAGTGACCACGCAGCAAAACACACCCGCAGACACACTCACGGATGAGGAATGGAACGGAGGAACGAACCGACAAAGCGAGTGAAATGTGCCACTTCTAGTCACAAGTGAACAACTGAGTCACTGCGAACACGCCAACAATCCAGCGGTCCCAGACAGCACCCTCCCTACACGCCACAACTGAACAAAGCCCAGAGTCACCGTGAACGCACAAACAAAGTCCCACTGACCCATCCAACTGTTGTGTTTCGTTTAAAGTCTGGTGTGGTTTATTTATGAAAAAAGTTTGAAAATAGACCATTTAATGACAGTGCACCTTATAATCCAGAGAGTCCTATAGTGCAGAAAATACGGTATGCTGGCTGCTATCAAGAACAGATGTAATGGCTTGGTGATCAACAAAGATGTCACGCATCCCGCTACAAAATATTTATAAGCCTCTAACCTCTTGTAACTTTTCAGTTCTTGGTTGGTGTAGGACAATGTAAAATGAATTAAGTAGTTATAAATATCTGGACATTGGAGGGTGGGCACAGAGTCGACATTAGGGATCTATTCCACAACCCAGGAGGATGACGTCAGCATTGTATCTTTCTAATGAGCTGGCAATTTCAGTTTTATGTTGTTTGCACTCTTTAAGGCAGCCATGATTATATTGTAATATCTGAATAACACCTTCCGGATCAACCCCAACCTTGACCTCCAGTATGGCTGCCAAAACATTAAGTAACATGACTGCCGCGCCACGTGCAAATCCTTAATAGGAACTTTGTTTTGCGCCAAATGCATGCGCTCCATCCATTTTGATTAGCCCGAACTTTGCCAAAGAATGTAATGAGTCAAAATGGTTGATGCTCTGAGCCTCTTTGTTCAACAACAATTGAAAAACTCAATTCAAGTGCAATTATTTCTCAAATAAATGGCAAATTACGCATCTTGGTCTGCTATGTTTTGTATGAAAGTCAGTTTTGTTTTGTTTTTTTCATTTTTATTTCTCGTCCTGCAGCTTTTATTACAGCTATATTACTGTAATATGATTGTGAAATAACAGGTTGTACTAAAAAACAAAGGATGTATAACACTTCATTGGGGGTAAAAGGGGAAGGTTTAATAGCAAAATTTAAAAAAAAAAAAAAAAAAATCCAGGCAAGGAAAAATGTACTTAAATTTCCCTCAGGTTTGGAAGAGTTAAACATTTGTGAATGAAACAAAACACAACTCCAGGTAGGTTTTTGATGAGGAAACAAGATTATAGCATAGACCAGAAAATTGGGCAATAAAGGCCCTTTAAAGATTTTTTTTTTCTTCTGTTTTTGTAATTAATGATTGAATGTTATTTTCTTAATTATTACCCCTGATAATGAAGGCAAGTAATAAAACATGTCTACCATTCTGACTACTGCGTGAAAACAATTGTGACATCAGCACGAAACAAGAGAGCATTGTTTAATCCAATCATTCATTTTCAAGTATTTATGTTTTTATTTGAGTCAGTGAATATAAGGGGAAGTTAAACATGCATATATCCAACACACCTACTGATTTAAGCTCATAAACAAAGAACTCATTTTTATTACAGCTCGAGAAGGAGTGGGAAGAAGAAAACTTGTTGAAACTCACCCCCGTCTTTCATTAAAAAACAAAACTCAAATGCTTTTCCTTTTCACCTTGTACAAAAAATATCTGTACTCTTCTTTGCAATAGCATATGGAAATGTTAAAAGGCACAGCGCTTCGACACTTCTCTTTTTCTCTCCCTTATTTTAACACTTTTTACTCTTAAAAATGTTTCAGTGGTTCAAAGTTATTCCTCACTCCACTTCCTTACTTTATGCATTCAGAGTGTCTTAATTTGTGACCACAATGAGTTTAAACGTATTTTTTTCAGAACTAGCATGCTAAAAGTGTGCTTCCTGATTATTAGACATTAAAATGCTTAGATGCAAAGAGTACACGGTGGACTTATTTTAAACTCATGAGCTTACGGGGGCAAGACAAATGTATTTTATAATCATCGTATAGGTACTGGTTGCAATGTTACTGTGAGAAATCAATCAAACACAAACCAAAATCATAGACTGTATAAAGAACTGAATTAAGCGAGTGCGGCATCATGTATCATCAGGTAGGCTCCAGTCAAATGAAGCTCACTGAGGCTATGTTTACACTGAAACAAATCACCGTATCACCTTATCAGAAACGATCTGCATCCACACACGTCGTTTCTGTGTCCGCAAGCCTTCCCTATCCACACAGCTTTGAGCATATTTGTTTACGTTTTACAGGAACAAAACTTAAAACTGCATGGCTAATTTGCATAAACTAAGCACAGGTCATGCATAGACTGTATATATGAAGAATGGACATATATTCTAACCTCTTAACGTTTTAGCATTGAATTACTTTGCAGTGCACAGAACTACATCAGCGTATCAGCATTTTCAGGTGTCCACACAGTGCCAGATCAGATCCGTACTCAGATGAATTCATGGGAGCTGGCAGCACCAAATCATTCCGTCTCTGGAGTCAGTTTTCAGTCGGATTAGTGTGGACGAACCCTGCATCCAGAATGAAAATGACTCGATGATACGTACTAGTGTGGACAAGGCTTGAGGCTGGAATTGGAGCTGAGTTCCATATTAGGACTTCTGACCTCGTGTATCATAGCAACCAAAGAGCCAATCCGGAGCGAGGCTGTTGAAGGTAACGCCCCTTATCTCCTGCACTGCTGATTTGTCAGGGTGCTTAACAACTCTGACAATCAAACCTGAAGGTAACGCTAGTGGGAGTGACCTCAGAGAAAGAAGGCCCCTGATTAGTCTGTTATTAATGTTCATATCTTTTTTTTTTTTTTTTTTCCAATAGGAAGTGAATTGGAGCCGATGGATTTGGAAGGGTACTAATGCTAACTTCCTTCTTGTCCATTTCTATGACCAAAACTGACAGGGAGAAGAGTGCAATATAGCAATACATAGGCTTTGTTCAGACTGCAGCCTGAAGTGATCGAAATCAGATTTTTTCACCCTTATGTGACCTGTATCTGATCTTTTAATGACACAGACCCGAACGCAACCCAGGCCACTTGGATATGTGCTCCTAAAACCAATACATATCCGATCTTTTAACATGTGACTTCAGTTTGAACAGCCAGGTCGCATTTATCCAACCTACACGTCACAAATGCACACAAACGTTCTTCTCGTCAGACGAAAATTGTGTATGAACTCCATGAGTGAAGCAGTGAAGCACATCTCAATCCCTCCACTCTGTAACTCCACACCCACGTATTCCTTTCTAGGGACGTTGCTACCACTGCCCCACAAAACGCCACGGCCAAAAACCTCGTCCTTCTCAATCTCCTCCTCAAAATAAATAAGCTGTACACGTTCTGGCTTCGGGATGACAGCAACTTAAAAGTCACCAGGTGCTCAATGCTGCGTCCATGTTTAAGTGACTTCCGTAAACTTGCTGCATGTGACGTTGTGTCCTCCAATGTGCACGGGGGACGCTTTTGAGGCGTTTAAAGTTCACACTGGAAATCACATACAAGTCACATTTAACTGGAAATGTGAACAACCTCGCAAAACAAATCAGATTTCACAAAAAAATCTGAATTGAGCATTAAGCCATAGAAGCCTGTTCTTCAGCAACTCATAGAATTGTTCCACATACTGCATGCCTCCAAACATTTTCAAAACTGAAATTCTGCTCCTGACACAGATCCGGGGTGGGACTGGGAACAAATTTCGCCCTTGGCATTTTTTCCTCTGGACTGGGCCACCCCGGAGTATGAGTTGGACCAGTTTTCTTTATCTGCATGTCATTGTATCGCTCCGTTATGTTCGACAAATCAACAATTACAACCATATCTCAGTTTTTATTATTTCCCCACTGATGCCCAACTCTGAACGCAATGGGTACATGTGATTAAAAGAGATGAGGCGCCAAATTCAAGGTGATTCCGAACAGTACATACATATGCAGTCTTCATTTTACCGCTGATCACTGCTACTTCAGTGGGTTTTAGATCAATGTTAGGTGAGCCTAGAATCGGTAACTACACAGGAAGTTGTAATCACATGTTTCCAAATGTCTTTCTGGTTTGTGACATAAGCATGAATTGAGCAGAGGATTTGTGTTAGGGTTTTGTGCCTGTTTGTTCCCTTTCCTTTATGTTTTTTCTCTGCAGAGCTGGTGTGTGACGGGGGTGTGGCTCAAGCTCCTGCACCAGAGTGGCACCTGCAGCTCATTCAGGATCAGCTGGAGTATAAAAAACCCACCTTTCCTTCTCTTCGCTGTCAGATAATTCCGTCTCACGTGGCAGTACTCTGCTCTCTGTAGTCCAGTGCTTTTACTTACACTACCTGCAAACAGTGTTGGGGAGTAACGGATTACATGTACCGCTGTTACGTAATCAGAGTACAAATTATGAGTAACTGTATTCCGTTACAGTTACTGTTTCAATGAGTGGTAATTGGATTACAGTTACTTTGCTGAAATAAGTGGATTACAAGGCGGTATTTTCCTGTTTTCACATTTTGTGCTACATCCCATTTATTTATTTTTTTATTTCGGTAATTTCACTCATTGCCGCAAACCCAAACAGAACACGCGCAATAAGAGCGATGTAAACGTCATGTTAAAGTTGGCGGTGTCAGTCACACAGTGGAAGCAGCAGTGCATTGGTAAAAACGCATTTGTGTCTTGGAAATTCTTCTCCCGATGTGAGATATATATATATTTAAAAAAAACTAATATAAAATCGCCTACAACTTAAATGTGAAACCGGAGCTACTGGCACTGGTGAAAACAACCTGCATAGACTCATAATATCTGCACTACTGTCCTATAATGACCTGCGACATGAGGGGACACACACACACAACACACACAAACAAACACAAACACACACCTTCATCATCGTCATCAACCTGAGAACCCGCGGACCACGTCTCCTTCCGTAGTTACAGCGCGGACACCGCCGTCTCGTGCGCCGCGTGTGGACCGTGTTTTCTCGCGTAAACCGCACTTCCTCCTGTGCGCCTCTAAACCAGAACTAACACCAGGACTAAACCAGAACTAATCCAGGACTAAACCAGGACTAATCCAGGACTAAAGCAGGACTAAAGCAGGACTGAACCAGGTTTAAACTAGGACTAAACCACGACTAAACCAGAACTAAAGACCTGGTCTAGATCTGGTCTAGACCTGGTCTAAACCAGGTCTAAAATCAGGAGTAAACCAGGACTAAACCAGGTCTAAACAACATGACACCTAACAGTAGGTTGACATAATTTAAGGTGATCTCATATAATTTCTCTATCAATAATATTTTTTAATCTGGTGAAGGAAAGGCTGATCTTGTTTCTGTCTTTTAACAGACAAAACCTCTTATATTAAGATATCGTGGTCTTTGTTTCTCTACAGCAAACAGTTGCTTATTCATGGAGACTTGGGCTCAGACAATTTGAAGACAACAAACAAGAATTTTCAGGATGTGGTTGCTACATTCATGTCGTTTAAAAAAACATGACAATATCAAGTAATCCAAAGTAATCAGATTACGTTACTCACTTTAAGTAATTTAATGGATTACGTTACAAACTACATTTTGGGGTGTGTAATCTGTAATCTGTAGGGGATTACATTTTAAAAGTAACCTTCCCAACACTGCCTGCAAATGTGTGTTCAGGTCATCTTGCCAGAGCCTCTGCAGCAGATCTCGGAGCAGCCTGCCTGGAGCCTGCAAAACCCTGTAAATAAAACTGACTTACCTGTCTTCGTCTCTGCTTTGGGGTCCTCATTGCTAAAAACACAACAGAAAAGACACATATTCTTGTCTTGAGCTGTGTTTTTGTCCTGCTTTGTTTTCTTCAAGTCCGATTTCTTAAACCCCAAAAGCAGGACATGGTATGTATTGGGGAAGAGGAGATTTCACTGTGATATTGTCGAGTGTATTCTGTTCTCTGCTTCACAAATGACCCTCTTTTCACTGTGAGACAGAACTGAGAAGATGGTCAGAGGTGGGTTGTAGCCTAAAGTTTTACTCAGCTAAGAGGAATGTCACTTCAAAATAATATTACTCAAGCAGAAGAACAAAGGTATATGTAATTGGAAAGACAAAACATTAAGTAATGCACGGAACTGTACATTTTCAAAGAATATTCCACAAAAATGAAAATAATCAAACCATATCTCAAGAAGAGGTGCAAGAAACACAAATGTTCAAATCATTTTGTCAACATAAAGCTTTTGTCACTTGTAGACTTACTCACAGTGGGATGTTAATTGTATAAGATTATTCAAGTAGGAGTAAAACTTTCCTGCTTGAAAAGTACCATATTTTTCGGACTTTAAGTCGCTCTGGAGTATAAGTTGCACAAGCCAAAAAATGCGCAATGAAAAAGAAAAAAAAAACATATATAAGTCACACCAGACTATAAGTTGCATTTTTTAGGGGAAATGTATTTTATAAAATCAGAGACCAGGAACCAACATTTCATCTTAAAAGGCAAGTTATAGTAATAACAATAGAACAGAGAAAAACAGACTGTTAACGTCACATATGAACAGTTCTAATAGCAGATAACTACAGCACAAACAACAGAACAAGTTTACCAAACATCAAAACATCTCACTCCAAATCACTAAATCCATTGAATTCTTCATCCTCGGTGTCACTTCTGAGCAACTCCACAATCTCCAGAGATAAACAGAGCGCCACTTCCTCTCCTGTGTAGCTGTCGTCAGACTCAACATCAGTTCCAGTTAGAATTATTCCGACCTTTCTGAATCCCGACAGGATGTTTTCGGTGTCACTGAAGTTCAGGCTTTGTTGATCCAGCCAATGACTTCCAGGAAAGTTGCATGTTGCACCCTCCCGGTTACCATGAAGCTCCATCCCTGCTTTCCACCAGTCCCTCACAAGTTCCCCGCTCACTCCAAACTTTCTTTCTGCTGCTCGACCATTTTCGTCTGAATATTTCACTACTTGCATCAGGACACATGCAGGAGACATGCGCAGTAGAGCACCAAGTGACAGTGGTACAGGAGTAATATGAGCAGCAGATACTGACACACAAGCCTAGAGCCTCTCTCACAGGAGTATAAGTCGCAGGAAACACCCAAACCATGGAAAAAGTGTGACTTATAGTCCGAAAAAAACAATACTCTAAAAAGTACAATTTCTTTAAAAAGTTACTCCAGTAAATGTAACTGAGTTCTATGCACCTCTGAAGATAGTGACACTTTGTCTACCATGGTGCTATTTTCCTTTACACACATTTTAAGTATTATTTATGAATTCTAACTTGACATTTAGAACTTCTGGAATTATTACATTTTTTTCTTTCTTGTTTTGTTTTGTTTGACTTTCCTGTTTGTTCTCAGCTCATCGGATGTGTCTTTTTAGAGTGAGTTGCTATAGAAATACAAGTGCAATATAGCCATGGTAAATATGTTCTGACATTTATACAATTATATCAAATTCTGTGAGTTTATATATTTAAATATACTTTGTATCTTGAAAACCAACAGCTTTTCTCCATGTCTTCAACCTATCACCTCACAAAGTGGTGATTTGCATTTTTAGTATTTCCTACTCTTCTCTTTTTCTCTCCCTCATTCTCTCTCACCCTCTCACTTTCAGTCCATCTGCTGCCACTCCACCCTTTATCCTTTCTCTCTCTTTACCGCCCTTCTCTCTTCTCCTCCTCTCTTCTACTCTCTCCTCCTTTTCATTACATCCCACCTCCTCCCCCTTTCTCCATCTCTGCCTCTCTTTGTCTCTCTCTGTCTCTCCCTCTATGCCTTTCTCTATCTCTCTTTGTCTCTCTCTTTCTCTCTATGTCTTTCTCTGTCTCCCTCTCTTTGTCTCTCTCTGTCTCTCTCTATGCCTTACGCCTGGCCTGGCCAACCCGTGGCTCCCGAGCCTCATGCGGCTCTTTAACTAGTTTCTTCAGGAACTTTCACATAACATGCGTCAAATATGCTTGGCTGGCGTTACCATTCATTCCCCCTACGGATGGCACGCTGACCGGGTAAGCCTGTTTGAGTGACTCAAACAAGCGACAAGAGAATCTTTGGCGCGACTCATTTGCGTTGTAAACAATTTCCGTCAAGTTAGCTCTCAAAATGGCAGGGAAAAAAAAGCACAGCCAAACGAAAATATGAAGAACACAGGACATTTTTCAGAGTGGGAGAGTTTATATTTTTTTGTTGAACGTAATGGCAAGCCGATCTGCCTTATATGTCACGCAGCATTAGCGCATTTCAAAGCTTCAAATCTTCAGCGTCACTTCAGCTCACTCCTCTAACATCGAACAGGAATTTCCAAAAGGGACTGAACTTCGCAAGCACAAGTTGGTCGCTTTGAAAAGTCAGGCAGAAAAGCAGATGCAGTTTTTCCAAAAATTTACGAAACACTCGGAGACCGTAACGCTTGCATCATATCAACTGGCTTGGAACATAGCACGGGCTAAAAAGCCATACAATGAAGGGAACTTCATTAAAAAATGCCTCATTGACGCCGTTGAAATCTTGTATCCTGAAGACGACAATGTGTATGATGTGGCTCTTTGCAGTAACACAGAAAAAAAAGTGGCTCTTAGTCTTCTACTAGTTGGCCACCCCTGCCTTACGCTTTCTGTGTCCCTCTCCTCGTCTCCCTCTGTCTCTCTCTCTCTATGTTGTTCTCTGTCTCTCTCTGCCTCCTTCTCTCTTTGTCTCTCTGCCTTTCTCTGTCTCTGTCAGTTCACTTTGTTCCCTCTGTCTCTCTCTCTATGCATTTCTCTGTCTCTCTCTCTCTGTCTCTCTCTCTGTCAGTTTGCTTTCTTCTCTTTGTCTCTCTCTCTCTATGCCGTTCTCTGTCTCTCTCTCTCTATGCCTTTCTCTGTTTCTGTCAGTTCACTTTGTTCCCTCTTATCTCTCTATGACTTTCTCTGTCTCTATATCTCTCTCTTTGTCTCTTTCCCTATACCTTTCCCTGTCTTTGTCTCCATCTCCTTGTCTGTCTCTCTATGCCTTTCTATGGCTCTCTCTCTCTCTCTCTCTCTCTCTCTTTGTCTCTCTCTATGCCTATCTCTGTCTCTCTCTCTTTCTCTCTCTCTATACACCTTTCTCTGTCTCTTTGTCTCTCTGTCTCTCTCTACACCTGTCTCTGTCTCTTTGTCTCTCTCTGTCTGTCTCTCTATGCCTTTCTCTGTCTCTGTCTGTCTGTCTTTCTATGCCTTTCATCTGTCTCTCTCTCTTTGTTTCTCTCTTCCTCTCTCTCTCTGTCTCTCTCTCTCTTTCTCTGTCTCTTTGTCTCTCTCTCTCTCTCTCTCTATATATACGCCTTTCTCTGTCTCTTCTGTCTCTTTGTCTCTCTCTATGCCTGTCTTGGGCTCTTTGTCTCTCTCTGTCTCTCTCTCTATGCCTTTCTCTGTCTCTCTCTTTGTCTTTCTCCCTCTCTTTCTCTGTTTGTTCTCTCTGTCTCTCTCTCTCTGTTTCCATTCTTTTGGTCTCTGTTTACTTTGTTTTTTCTCTCTCTCTCTCTCTGTGCACCTTTTTCTTTCTCTCTCTGTGTTTCTCTCTGTCCCACGTCCTCCATGTCCCCCTCTTTTTTCCCCCCCCCACTTCCCGTCTCTCCCTCCTCTCTGTCCTCCGTCTCCCCCTCTCTCTCTCGTTGAGTTCTGAGTTGCTCGTTTGTTGCCGTGGACGACAGTTGCCGAGGTCGCCTCATGTTTCGGTGACTTATGGGGCTGAAGTAGTAAAGGCTCCAGAGCACAATGGCTTCACTTTCTTTCATGATTAAACACACACTTTTGACACCGCCTCGGCCTGGTGGCACCCAAACCCCAGATTATTTGGGTGTTTTGAAAGCTCCTCCGTTTCCGATGCATATGTATGTAAACGAATGCTGGGAGAAAGGAGAGATACACACTTCGACTGAATGCAAAAATACTCTACCTGGGTCTTTGTGTTTTATTATTTTGTGGTTTTTAAAGTCTCATATCCTCCTGGTACCTGAAGAAAAAACGTGTGTTGCAATATATATTTTTGGTGATTTTCTATCTATTTGGAGGTAAATGAACACTTTAGCATTAGAGTTTGTTCATTTTATTTTTATTTATAATTTTGTAACCTCTGTGATGGACGCCGGGAGCATTTTGGTGTGACATTCATGTGAAGTTAACAACCTGATCACCGGAAGTTAACAATCTTTTCAATGACCAACATCTTTGACAAGCTTCTACAGTCGCCTCAAAAAGTTTTAGAATCCCTGGTAATTTTAATACAATTTTTTTTTTTTTTTTTGTAGTTTGTGTCTGCACTATGATAACTCCCATTGTGTAGGGTGACCAGATGTCTCTATTTACCTAGGACAGTCCCAGTTTTGAGCCCTGTGTCCCTTATCCCTATCCTGATTTATCAGCCGGTTTCACTTCGTGGAAACCGTCTGACCTCACAGTGTTAGAATTTGTTCGCTCGACGGTAGGCGGGTACTTTTTATCATTTAACCAATCGCTGTTATTTGGTTGTGACATATGTAATGCATCGCTAACAAGGTTAACTGGTATATTAAGCTTTTCCCAAATCCCATAGGAAGAAGGGCAATAACGTCTTTCACCTTGATAAAATTCACCAAACATTCTCATTATTCTGGCTTTAAATCCTTGATCTCGGGAATCATTGACAACACTGAATATATGACTCTTCTCTGATTGGCTGTTGTCCGAACTCCCACTTTCGGGGTTTTTGCAAACTGTCTAGTGTATTCTGATTTCTGACCTAGTTGCTGGAGAGAAATGAAATTGAGTGGAGGCACTAGGTGGTGCCAGCCTGGCTGCCTTATCCCAGCCTAAACCAGTGATTCGTCCCAGTTTTTCTCACGAAATGTCCCAGGTGTTCCTATTTAATAAACAGACAAAACAGTGTCCCCAGGAAACAGAGACATAAATTGTCATTTGTTTAGGTAAAATACAGAAAAGCTTCTTAAAAATGCCCAAAACACAAAGAAAATGTGACTATTTTGACTCATGAAGAATCCCTCAGTCGTCCAGGTAGAATCCAGGGTGAGGAGAAAATTCAGTGTGTCGACTGAACCAAAGTTAGTTTGGTTGAAGATGAAGCAGCTTGGATGAGCTGCGAAATGTCTTCAAACAAACTAACTTTGGTCCAGTCGACACACTGAATTTTCTCCTCGCTATACTGACTCTTGTTAGTCATGAATGGGCCCAGTGCAGAACAGTTTTCCTTAATTACGCACTTGTTTCACAGTTTTATTATTACCAACCACCACAAACTGGGGGTGTCCCATTTTTTTGTTTTGAAAATCTAGTCACCCTAGTATTGAGTTTATTATTGATCCTGGACATGATAGTACCTGATAATCCACAGCCCTATTCAGGCAAAGGACCTAGTCCCCCCATTAAGAGTCTGTCTCTAAACACTTAAAATACAGAGTGGTTAACGCAGTGTCCACTATAATGGACACAAATGAATGGGCCGGGTCTCAGGAGGACATAATGCCTTCTGCTTGTGACACCTTGAGTTTGGTATGTTTCATTAACTTCAAATAAAGTGTAGAAACTGTGAGCGCACTCTTTTGTGTGAATATAAAACAGCATTGATTCAAGTGTAGGAGCTTAAATACGGTTAAAATCAATGGTTATAAGCAGCATTTTTTGTCAGCTCAATCTGATTTGAGCTCTTAAATGATGAGAACAAGTAGATTTGTTCTAAATTGACTTTTTGTGCTATGGTTACAACTCCAGTCCAGTCTCCTTCTGAAAAATGTACCTTGGGGTTTTTTGCTGGTCACTAGACTGGACCAAACCAGGACTAGATCAGGACCAAACCAGGACTAGATCAGGACCAAACCAGGACTAGAACAGAACCAAAGCAGGACCAAACCAGAACTAGATCAAGACCAAACCAGGACCAAACCAGAACTAGAACAGGACCAAACCAGGACTAGAACAGGACCGAACTCGGACAAGATCAGGACCAAACCAGGACTAAATCAGGACTAGAACAGGACCAAACCAGGACCAAACCAGAACTAGAACAAGATCAAACCAGGACTAGAACAGGACCAAATCAGGACTAGATCAGGAACCAAACCAGGACTAAACCAGGACTAAACCAGGACTAGAACAGGACCAAACCAGGACAAGATCTGGACCAAACCAGGACTAAACCAGGACTAAATCAGGACTAGAACAGGACTAGAACAAGACCAAACCAGGACTAGATCAGGACTAAATCAGGACTAGAAGAGGATCAAACCAGTACTAGAACAGGACCAAACTAAACCAAGCATGAACACATCCTTGAACACAAAGGAGCACTTCCTCTGCACCACTTCATGACATGAGAAGCCGAGTGTTTTGAGTTTGTGCGACAGAGATGGATTGAACGTTCTCTCTCACACGTGAACACAGTAAATCACTAAATCTACTCGGTAAATTCAGATGAGACAATGGAACAATCAGTCAGTGTTAAAGACGTGCAGGTGCAGTTTTGTTGTGGGGAACACCTGTGTGAGCCTCCGAGCTTTGGGAAGAGACACCTGTGAAGACTGCGGGCGTCTGTAGCACACTGCCACCTGCTGGTCCACTCTGGAGAGGAGGGAGACAAAGAGGAGAGCTGACCCTATCCAGCAATACTACTATGACTCAAAAAGTGCACCCATGGCAACTTCTGGAATAAGGTGAATAAATTTAAAGGTGCTGTATTATGTCAAATTTAGTCTTGTGATATAATATTGTTACTTTCTCATCTGATCTCACGTACGCCACGCCTAAATATACAGGATTTGTAGTTAAACATGTGTGAATGAATTAGGGATGTCCCAATCACATTTTTTTGCCCCCGAGTCCGAGTCCTTTGATTTTGTGTATCTGTTGATACCGAGTCCCGATCCGATACTTCTATAAAACATTATAAAATTAAATTAATTATAAAAAACTAAGAGCAAAGATTAAGATCCAGGATGTATGGGGGGATCAGATCGTATTTATTTCATGTGCAATATTTGGGCTGAACTAAAAATGTGAAAAATCAAATGTTCAAAACTTAAATTTTTGTATTAACTTTTCTAACCATGCACCATCATTGTTGAAAATCTTTAGTTTTCACAATCTGGTCTTGGAATGTGTAAATTAGTATATTTAATGAACTGGACAAAACAGGAACCAGACGAGAATCAGATCAGACCTGAGACTCGACTCTGCACAATCTGTAGTTTGTATATTTGATATTAAATGGAAGCCTGTGCATTACATTTGAAACATTTAGGCTCGTCTATGAAATCCAAATAATGCAGAATCTTACCAAATAAAAACGAGATGACAGAAGCCCCACAACCCCTCTCCCTCACATCACCATTACATCCACAAACCCACAGCGGAGTGCACACTGCCACATCGGTCCCACCGCTCAATAGACAATGCTGTTGGACGGACCCTCACCGCCAACAGCACCAGCTCTGCTGCGCAACAGCGCTGTTTGTTTTTTTTGCAACAAACAGCACCATGCGATGACGCCATCGGCCGCGCAGGTGTGAACACGGGCCACAGAACCCCAGGTAACAGTGCCCGAACATGGCACGGCCCAAAAGTCCCAGCCCGAGTGGGCAAATCCCACGCCTCAGAAAAACTGTTGTGTGTTGTGTGTTATATACATATATTATTTATCCGATACTTGATCGGCACATAACGTCTGAGTCTGGATCGAGTCCGCAGTCACGTGATCGGCACCGATTTCCGATCACGTGATCGAATTAGGACAACCCTAGAATGAATCAAAACAGAACTCCAGGTCTGTTTGTGATCAGGAAATGACATTATAACACAGATAATGTAAGAATGGGCCCTTTAACACGTTCAAAATCCCAGGCCTTTAGACTTTGCAAGCATGACACAAACATATAGTTGAATCCATCTGAGAGTCGCTGCCCTGGTTTCAACTCGGAGGAGATGAAGAGGAGATGAAGAGGAGATGTGAGGAGATGTGATGAAGATGTGGAGTGTGTAACATTTGTGTGAACAGTGTTTATGAGCACTTATGATCCTGCAGGGGAGTGACGCTCTCCGCACAAACAACTCATCTACAGTATGTACAGCTATCTTCTCCCTCCTCTCACTCCTTCTCTCTCTCTCTTTCTTTCTTTCTTTCTTTGTTTCTTTCTTCTGTCCCCCTCTCTACTTTTTTTCTTTCTTTCTTCTATCCTTTCTTTGTCTCTCTCTCTCTCTCTTCTCCCTCCCTGTCTTTTTTCTTCTATCTCTCTGTCTCCCTGTCTCTCTCACTTTTCTTTCTTCCTTACTCTCTTTTTTCCCTTCCTTCCTTCCTTTCTCTCTCATCTTTTTACTTTCTTCTATACCTTCTTTCTCATTGTTCATTTTTTCTTCTATGCTTTCTATTTCTCTCATCTTTCTTTCTCTCATCTTTCTTTCTTTCTTCTATCTTTTCTCTCTTCTATCCTAAAGAGAGTAAGAAAGAGAGTAAGAAAGAGTTCTTACTTTCTTTCTTACTCTCTTTTTTCTCATTTTTCTCTCACCTTACCCTTGAAAAAAAAAAATAAAATAAAATAAATAAATGCATCTGACCTGTACTGTGCCCCATATTGTGCCAGACTCAGCATCAGTTCCAGTTAGAATTATTCGGGGCTTTCTGAATCCCGACAGGATGGTTTTGGTGTCACTGAAGTCCAGGCTTTGTCCATCCATCCAGTGACTTCCAGAAAGTTTAATGGTGCATCCTCCCAGTGTCACAAGTTCCCAGCTCACTCCAAACTTTCTTTCTGCTGCTCGATTATCGTTTTCAGCTGAATATTTCACTGTCTGCAATTTGTAATCTGCAGAATATGATTTTCTTGTTGGAGGTATTTGTGTTCAGTCTTCTCAGTCGTCTTTATAAGTTTGTTGAAATGTTACATTTTCAGTGGTACAGAAGTAATGGTGTGATCGACAGACATGATACAGACAGGACAGAGGCTCTTTCTGCAGGAGACATGCGCAGTAGAGCCAAGTGACAGTCATACAGGAGTGATAGGAGTAGCAAATACTGTCAGAGTATAAGTCACAGCACCACACAAAACCATGAAAAAAGTGTGTCTGAAAAATATTGTAAAAGGGGGACGGAGGAAAACAAACATCGCTGCTGGAGTAAAGAGGCAATCGAAATACGGAAACGTGCCTACAGGACTATAAACCGGGACGAGGGGGCTTTTTTACTCTCACACACCTGGGATACTGTCCTGAGGAAGTCGGACTGTAGGTGGCGCTGTCGTCCTGCCTCCACCGGTAGGAAGACAGCGCCAAAACCTGTATAAATCAGCTGATTGGACACATCACGTGACCACTCTGATGAAGAGCACTAGTGAGCAGTCCAAACTGTCAGGTATGAAAACAAACTCTTGGTCTGAAAAAAGAACCTAAGAACATAAAATATCAGAAGACCAAATGAATCTCATTGGATTATTACGGTAAAAGGGGTTTGAGCATGATGTCAAAAACCTTCAATGTTACTATTAATAATCATTGTACTGTAGTCTTTATGTTTATCCATTATTATTCTTACTGTTAGCCCTGGCCTCCCATTACTATCTATTTGACATCTATAAATATTTTGCAGTAAAATAGAGTAGAAAAGCAAAATAAAGATACAATAGTGGACATGGTATTTTCCAGAACACACACTACCAGAAGAGCCGTACTGAGAGAGCAGGAGCCAGTTGGAGAGGGTGCCATTTTCGTGCTCAAAATGAGAAAACGGTGTCAGAAAAATGTATTTTTGGGAACTAGTGGGGTGACTTTTTTTTTTTTTTTTTTTTGGTGCTAGGCAAAAAGAGATATAACTTCATCCACTGCAAAAAAAAAAATAGTATTACAAATATATATAAGTGAGTGATTTTCATTTTGATTTCAGATTCCAACTATTATTATTATTATTATTATTATTATTATTATTATTATTATTATTATTATTATTATTATTATTATTATATTATATAATAATATAATAATAATAATAATAATATATATTTTTTTTTAAAATTTTTATTTATTTTTACTATAGCAAGGCAATTTTTCAATTTTTTATTTTATTTTATTTTTTCAGTGTGAGATTAGAGTTAAAGATGCACTACGTAACATTTCTAGTGGATGCTCTTCCACCTGTTTCACCTGATAGAGTTATTGTATTTCCTGCGTGTATGACATGATGCCAACTTCCAGGTCAGATCTGTGGAGAGGTGTCCCCGTTCACAGTAAGAATTCATTTCATTTTCAAGAAATTTCTAAGCAACAAAAAACACAACCAAAAATTAAACAAACGCTTGACAGTTCCATACAACCAAAGCAATAAAATCACCATGGAGACGATGATGATGGCTGTCCACGAGAAAAGTTACGCAGTGTTACATTAAGTGTTATTGTGTTTTCTCTACATTTTCAGTTTCCTTTCTAGATTTACGCCGCTCGTCTCCTGATTAAACTCATAAATTTGAAGTCACACCTTTGGCCGTGTCTCCGTGTCTCTGTGTGTTTGGACGTATTTAAAGCATCGCCCCGAACCATCATAAACTGCACTGGATTAAAAATTAAACAGATTCAAATCATATTTTAAAACTCCTGCCTTATGTCCCTCGATGACAGCGCTCTTCTCATGTTTTTATAGCATCTTTTGATTTCGGATTAAAATTTTAAGTTTTGCATTCGGGCAGATCCAGGTACGCTTAAAATTTAAAATATTCTGATTCTTTTTTTTGTTTTTGTTTTTGTTTCCTCTACTCTGTACATCTTTTGTTCTAAATAAATGCAAAAAATACTTCTATTGTGCTTTAATTTTTTTTTTTTTTTTTTGGTGCTAGGCAAAAAGAGATATAACTTCACCCACTGCAAAAAATAATACTACTTAAATTTATAACTGAGGGATTTTTATTTTGATTTCAGAAATGCCAATTATTATTATTTATTTATTTATTGCTATATCAAGGCAAAATAATATGCAATTATTATTATTATTATTATTATTATTATTATTATTATTATTATTATTATTATTATTATTATTATTATTATTATATTTTCACCTTTTTAAATAAATGAAAAAAAAAACTTATTAAACAGGGAGTATTGTGCTTTAAGGTTTTTATTTATTATTATTATTATTATTATATATTTATTATTATTATTATTATTATATATTTTTACAATATCAAGGCAAAATTATATGCAAATGTTTTTTTATTTTTTATTATACTTTAGTAATAGTAATAGTTATTTTATTTATTTTTTTATTAAATTTTTTTGTTCACCTTTCTAAATAAATGGAAAAAATGCTTCTTAAAAGGGAGTATTATGCTTGATGCTTTACATTATTTTTGTTTTTATAATTTTGTACATTTTATTTTTACAGCACAGTCCCTGTCATTCACTGTGTTCAACCCGTATTTGTGTGTGTGTGTGTGTGTGTGTGTGGGTGCATGTGTGTGTGTGCACATGGAGAAGTGAACTGAGCCTTCTGTCCCAAACTCAGGGAATAATCATTAAAATTACATGACACCATTTTTTTGTCTTCTTGTGGAACTGTGCTCCTCAGTGGGGCCTGTCACTCAACCTCAGCGTGAGAAGAAGTGGAGAGTGGGCCGAGGAGACGCGCCAACACCATTTCAAGACTAAATAAAAAAAAATACTAAAATGCAAATACTAAAATTCGGAACATTGTTATATAGGAAATGTGTTTAAAACGAAATCCGCTCAGCATTCAGGTCACGTTCAGGAAGGATTTAAATAAAAACTTTTTCTTTTTTTTTTTTTTTTTGTAACGGAAACCAAATTCAGCTTGGCATGGATAAAATAAAATATCCATAAGAAGATGATGACAAAATAAATGTTAAATAAATTGCACTGTGTTATTCAAATAAGATGTTTTTATTGACACTGATTACGTCATTTTAAAATATAAAAATACAAACAATTTAATTATTTTGAAGTGGTGAAAAAATATAAAAACAACTATTGTGTTTGAGTTTTTTTTTTTACATATATTATTTTATTGCATTGGATTTTATGAAATGATTCTTGAATTCTCGTGCTCGTCTTTACCTCCTCCGTCCGGTGCAGTCGCTTTCTCTCCTCTTCTCTCCCTTTTTGCGATTTCACTTTTCACATTTTTTGGTCTCTGCTCTCTCTCCCATAATTCTTTCCTTTTCTCTCTCCCTCCTCCAGCCTCTTTTTTTTTTCTCTCCCCTCTCCCTGCCCTGAGATTCTCCACCCTGTTTTTCTCTCTCCCCTCTCTCTCCTCCAACCTCTTTTTTCTCCCTCCTTTTCCTGCCATAACATTCTCCTCTCTTTTCCTTCTCTCCCCCCTTCTCCTCTGCCTTTCCTCCTTCCCTACTACTCCTTTCTTTCCTCTCTCCCCGTCCAATCCTCCTGCTCCATCCCCTCTCCTTTTTTTCTCTCTCCCTCTGATAACCCGTAACATTCTCTCCCCATCCCTAACCTCCTCCTTCCATATCTCATCCCTCCATTTTCCCTCCTCCCCTTGTCACAGCTCTCCATTCTGCACCTTCTCTCCTTTTCTCTCCCCCTTTCCACTCCTCTCCCACTCACGCTTTTCCCTCCCTCCTCCATCCTCTTCTTTTCTCTCCTCCTCCACAACCTCCTTGTTTCATTTCTCCTCCCCCTTTTTCTCTCCACCTCTCCCTCCCTCCTCCCCTTGTCACAGCTCCCAGCTCTGTGCCCTCTCTCCTTTTCTCTCCCTCTTTCCTCTCCTCTCCCTCTCTCACCCTTTTCTCCTCTCTGCTCTCTCCACCCTTCCTTCTTCTCTCCCCCTTTTCGCTCCATAACCTCCTTCTCCCCCCTTCTCTTCCTCTCTTCTTCCTCCTCTCGTCATAGCTCCCCTCTTTGAGCCCTCTCCTCTTTCCTCCCCTCTCTATCTTCCACCTACTCACCCTTTTTTCTCTGCTCTCTCCACCCTCTCCTTTTCTCTCCCCCTTTTCGCTCCACAACCTCCTTCTCCAACCCCTTCTCTTCCTCTCTTCCTCCTCCCCTTGTCATAGCTCATGCTCTGTACCCTCTCGCCTTTCCCCTCTTCTCTCTCTCCCCCCTCCACCCTTTTTCTCTCTCTGCCCTCCTTTCTTCTCTCCCTCTTTTCGCTCCGCAACCTCCTTCTCCAACCCCTTCTCTTTCTCTCTTCCTTCTCCTCTTGTCCTAGCTCCTCTCTGCGCCCTCTCCTCTTTTCCTCTCTTCTCTCTCTTCCACCCATCTACCCTTTTCTCTAGGCTCTCTCTATCCTCCCCTCCTCTCTCCCCCTTTTCGCAACCTCCTTCTCTCACCCTCTTTCTCTTCCTCCTCCCTTCCCACTCCTCTTCTTCAACCACCCACCGACCCTTTTCTCTTCACTCTCTCCTCTTCTCTCCCCCTTTTCGCTCCGCAACCTCCTTCTCCAACCCCTTCTCTTCTTCCCCCTCCTCTTGTCATCGCACTCCGCTCCTCTCTCTCTCTCCCACCCGCCCTTTTCTCCTCTCCGCTCTCTCCGTCCTCTCCTCTTCTCTCCCCCTTTTCGCTCCGCAACCTCCTTCTCCCACCGACCCCTTTCTCCTTCTCTACTCATTTCTGTCCACGTCCGAACCTTCCCGTCTCTTCTTCTCCTCTCTCAACCTTCTCCCTCGTCCTCTCTCCCTCCAAACCTTTCCCTCTACCCCCTCCGTGTCACCTGCCCCCTCCCCCCCATCCCTCGCTCCGCACCTGGCTCCTCCGCCGTTGACAGGGGGCTGACAACTTGCTCTCCGGCCCTTCTCCCCCACCCATGCACATTAGCAGTGACAGCTAAGTTCACGCGTGTAAGTCTGTACCCGCAACTCCACTACTCCAGCTAATACCCCGGCCTACAATCTCCCCTCGCTCTCCTCCTCTTCTTCCTCCTCTTCTTCCTCCTCCACAAACTTCCATAAGTTGCTCTATGGGCTCCGTGTGTCTAATTACATGTCAAATTTGCTGTAGGCCAAGTCTGCCACATGTACTGTCCTCTATTAGGGGCTAGCGCTGTCCCACCCAGTCAAAATGTCACCCGTGTAGCCTGGCGCACCCTTAGCCCCCTCACGATACCAACCATTGTCTTGCCGCTATATGTCAAGTTATGCTAATAATCACTCTTTTGGGGAGTGGGAGTTGATAGAATGCTCCCCCTATACTTTAGTCCAGTCCTGGTAGAAGTGAAAGATATTTTTAGACTTGCTGAAATTTTATTACTACTCCAACTTGTCGCGAAATATGCCAAAAATACGGCAGGTTAAGTTTTAAGGTCTATCAACTTGAAATAGGTTTAATAAAAAAAAATAAAATCAGAGGGCTGTCCAACTTGAGAGGTCCGAAATGTATTCATGAGTTTACACGATGACCGCCGCACGGGGAGATTTGCATGTTTTGGGGGGGAAGAAGGAGCTGTCGTAGGACTCTGGAAATAAAAGTGCAGACGGGAGTAGTGGAAGTAGAGACAGTACCGCGGAGGGTGAGTGCTGCCGCGTGTCACGAAGAGGTCAGACGCTTTGTATATTTGCAAATAAGGGAAGTGGCTGACCAGTGCAGGAGACAAAACACGCGTGACAACTGGTTTTGTTGTTACTTTATTTTATTTTGGCTGTGTCTTTTTTGGTCAGAGGTTGCCACGGCGACCGTAGGCAAAAACCAGCGCTGCACTTTACGGCATCAAATGAAAACGTCTAGGCTACAAAAAAGAGAAGAAAAGGGCTACGTTCAGACTGCAGCCTAAAGTAAACGATTTTTTTGGCACCTATGTGACCTGTATCTGATCTTTTAATGACAGTCTGAACGACACAGATCCGATTTTTTCAAATGTGACCCAGGCCACTTCGATATGTGGTCCTAAAACCGATACATATCTGATCTTTTAACATGAGACTTCAGTCTGAATGGCCAAAGTGCATTCATCCACCTACACGTTATCAACAAGCCACAAATGTACACAAATGTTCTTCTAGTCATACGAAAATTGTTAATGAACTCTGTGTCACTGAAGAGAAGCACATCACCACTCACCACTCTTGGCTACGTCTCCGCATCCACATGTTCCTTTCAACGGATGTCGCTGCCGCTGCCCCACAAAACACCACAGTCAAAAACCTCGTCCTTCTCCTTCTCAATCTCCTCCTTAAAACAAGTAAGTTGTTCATGTTCTGGCTCCGGTACGAGAGGAACTTTAAAATCTCCAGGTGCTCGATGCTGCGTCCATGTTTGGACAACTTCTATAAACACAGAGCACGCTCGCTGCGGTTGACGTCATCGTGTCTCCAGTGCACATGTGGGACACTTTTGGGCCATTTAATGTTCACAGTAGAGATCACAAACAAGTCGCATTTAATTGGAAATGTGAACAACTTCGCAAAAACATTGGATTTCACAAAAAAATCCGAATTGAGCATTAAGCCCTGCAGTCTGAACGTAGCCAAAGAGTGTTAACCTTTCGTACATTTTTGGCATCACTTTTCTATTTAAACTTTGTGCTGATGCAAATCCAAATAACTGAAAAAATTAAGAACTTCATCTGCTTAAAATTTTGAAGTTTGTTTAAAGCTACCATCCATAATTAGATTGGTCTAATACAGACATGTCAAACTCAGGCTCGGGGACCAAATTTGGCTCGCAATATAATTATATTTGGCCCGTGAGATAATATCAAATATGTGTTAGAGCTGATCCACTGGCTACAGATAGACTATAGAGACATTAGTTATTTAAAAATTTTATTATTATTTTATATTATGTTTGTTGTGGATTCAGTGTTTAAGCAAAACTTTTATTAAACATTTATTTTAATAAGAAAAGACATTACATCTCTCAAAAGAAGAGAAAATACGCAGATGTTGTTGAAATTTTTCAATAAATATTTAGTTTGGCCCACGACCAGTTTTCGATTTCGTCCCTATGTGAATTTGAGTTTGACATCCTGGTCTAGTAGGTCCAGACTCTGCTGTATTCTCACATACCACCACTAGGGCGCTATCTATATTACTGCTGTCTGATAATGTTCCAGCTTTGAAGAAGACCAGAGAGCACAGGTAGGCCAGGTGAGACAGTAAGACAGGTGAGGAGAGCTTTCATCTCTGCCACCTACTGGTACAGAAATCAATCAGTCAGTCAATCGGTAGCTTTAACATAAAACACTGGGATGGAGGTTTTTTTTGTGTGTGTAACTTGAAAAACTAAATTAATAAATCTACACTGTTGCAAAGACAAAGCAGTAGTAAGCAGAAAACAGTAGTAGTAGCAATAGCAGTGGCAGCAGTATTAGGTCCTGTTTACACGTACACAGGTATTTTTAAAAACAGAGACATTTCCCTTTGTTTGTATCCATCTTTTACACCCAAATGGTGAATTTGCCTCTTAAAACAAATATTTTTAAAAACTGTGGCTAGAGTGGAGATTCTGGAAAACTATTTTTGCGTTTGTTTGTAAAGTGAGATAAACAGAGTTTTAGGAGCTGATGCACCAAAAGTGCGACCAATGTTTCCCTTTTGCTCTGATGATGATCATGGAGCATCAGAGCAGTAGTCGCATTTCTTCTGGTGCAAACACTTTTCATGTGTTTACATTTGCACACAGCCGATGTTTCATATCCGTGACCAGAGACGAATTAACTCGGAGGCCAGTGATTTTGACACTTCTTTAACAGATCTGTGGAGAGGCGAGCCCTCTCAGAAATGCACATTTTTTTCAAGGTATGTCTGAGTCATACTTCCAACTGTAATGAAATAAATGCTACAGGTTTGAATCTAATCCAGGTGCTCGGAGGCTTGGTGTAGTTATGACGGAGCTTGATGGTGTATTTATGGTTTATGGTTGATGTAAATGAAAACTTTTTTGAAAACTATGCTGTGTGCAGGATGTTATTTTGGAAAACGGAGAAAGAGAAATATAAAATGTAGCCTTAGTAGTAGTAGTAGTAGAGAAGATGAAAGTGGAGGTCGATGCATTAAAGCATACTTGAGCAGTGTAGGTTTAGCTGCTAGAACATTCTTGGTTTCACTTTCATTTTAGGAGGCCGTTATTTCTCATGTTTTACTACATTCATTTGTGCACATGCCTCACTTCATATATTTACCCAGGAGTAAGAGTCCAAATAAGAGCAATAGTATTAAATATGTTATTATGCATTCAGCCCTCTGGCCCCACATATGACTCCTGGATGTAACACTCACTTATATCAAAGCACCACAATGTAAACCCAACTAGTTACTGTGAATCAAAATGTAATAAAAAAAAAATCTGTGTAGTAAAAATCTGGCTTTAACTCATATATAAGACTTTTATGATGACTTTTATGTCCACAGCGTGTTTATAACCATGAAGACTTGCCTGGAATGTTCCACAGTTCAGCATTAAACTCATCCATCTCCGTGTAACCAGCAAGTGACAGTAGCCGCTCAGATACACTTTTAAAAACTTAAAAATGTTTGTTCAAGTTTGCAAAAGAAGACAGGGAGAGATGGAGAGAGAAAGAGATGAAGAGTGAGAGAGAGAAGAGAAGAGAGCAGAGAGGAGCTGTGCCGCCGATAAGAGTGACTGACAGCTCCAGTTTTCATCTGAAATCACAGCTGTTTATTTCCTCCTCTGCTCTGGACTCTGAAGGCTCAAAGGGCCAACGCGGAGGTACGGGTGGGGAGAAAGTACTCTGCAAAACTTATAGATTATTTGAAGTTAATTACGGCAACCTAAAGTAAGTCACACCTATGTCTACTGCAGCCTTCTTATCTCTGAGAGGAGTGGGACTTAAACATTTGGAAGATATGAAAGATTCTGATGAAGTGTAACCAAAACTAATATTCTAATTATGTCTTATTTTACACACATCAGTCACCACCGTTTTTTTTTTTTTTTTTTTTTTTTTTTTTAACTGTTGGATGGTCCATAACGTAAACTTTGTCTCCATGGAAACGTAATCTTCCTCAATATTGTATTCATGTACATATTTTTATTTCTCCTTGACCTGTAACTTGTTAACATAACCTGCTCATCCAAGGAGATATTCAAGGACCTATTCAGCAAAATGGACTTTACACCTCTTTTAACCATGTTGTACTTGTTTCCTCTTCTCATTTACTGTTCTGAAGTTGTATTTGGAGGGATTTGTGCATGTTTGAGTAATCTTTAATCATTTATTTTCAAGACCGTTTTGCTGATCAACCTTCGTTTTCTCCCACTCCCGCTGCTCTGTACTTACTTCATTCTCCAATTTTATTTTCTTAATCAGTGGTACATGTAGGATTCAGCACTCTCGTGTCATTTTGGTATAAATATTTAAAGAGACAGTTCGGAATTTTGGACATAGGGCCTCATTTCCTAGTGAGCCAGAGTGTTGGGGACGTGTGGAGACACTGTTTTAAATATTCCATCCAGTCCTTGTATTTGCAGAGTTCGCTGGTGCTAGGCTAGTGCATGTCAATGGCCATAGTTAGCCTGCCACTAAAAACAGTCTTACCCACTCCACAAAACACACGAAGAAAATCTGTCTATCGATGTAAATGTCTGTGTTGATAGAATAATGTTTGAAATAAAATTAACCTTACATCACATGAATCGTTGCATGTTAAGGAACTATTTTCTCATATATCAGTCCACTGCCAAGCTTTCTATCAGGAAGTACAACTCACTGCCGCTGCTCAGACATAATTCCTTCAAATGCAAGGTTGGTTTTACTTCTAAAAATGATTCTGTCGACACAGACATTTACATCAACAGTCTGGCGTTATAATTGTTTTGCTTCGGGTGTTTTGTGGAGTGGGTAAGACTGTTTTTAGTGGCAGGCTAACTATGGCCATTGACATGCACTAGCCTAGCACCAGCGAACTCTGCAAATACAAGGACTGGATGGAATATTTAAAACAGTGTCTCCACACGTCCCCAACACTCTGGCTCACTAGGAAATGAGGCCCTATGTCCAAAATTCCAAACTGTCTCTTTAAAAAATGTGCTACTCACTAGTGTGATGTGCAGCGCTCTGTTGGAGTAGTTGACTCATTGTTGTGACGACGTTTATGGCAACATCAGTTCCCATTGGGCATTGCAGTTTTCTAACGCAGAAGTCAGTGGACTTTTGTTCTTTTCTGCTTTTATTAAGTCATTTTAGATGAGCATTGCGCTTTCAGATGTGCAAATGATAACATAATGACCCCAGGGTGTTGTAGATTATAATTATATAGCCGACAGAAGCACAATAAGTGTTCTTTATGGTCATGTGTGGAGCATTCTAGACAAAGCAGTATTATCTCCATGGAGACAAGCAGAAAGTTACATAGTACAACTTAACTTTAGTTTGACAGCTCCTGAGAAAAGGTAAGAAAAGACATGAATAAAGTCAGTGTTGTACATTAATAGTAACACTTGATGAGATGTGTGATGGTGTGTGTCTCTTTGTTGAGTTTGGAGACTTTCTGACCCCAAAACAAACCAGCCAGCACGGTGTCAGGAGAAATACAACTTTTATGTGTCAACAACTTTTATTTGCTGTTTCTTCCAGTGACAGCAAAACTCTTTCTGTTTACTCACCCCGCCATGTTTCATGAGCCTCCATCAGACATCTTCAACCTGTGTCTTTATTATGAACATTAGGACGGTGTAGAGGTCATACTTATAGTTGTATTTACACCACATTTAGTGCTGTCAAATGAGTCATTAATGAATTATTATTAATCATTGCATTTATATGGCGCCTTTCATGACACCCAAAGCACTTTACAGTGCATTATTCATTTACTCCACACTTAATTAATCAGATTAATCACACTTTTGTAATATGATTAATATGATTGATGGCTGATTTTAATGTTGTAATTTAAACTTTCAGATTTTTGTTTTGTTCATCAAAAACATAGCAGAAGTTTGTTTCTTTCACACATTTTAACACACAAATTGTGCATATTTAGATTATGTTCTTCTGTTGAAGTCAAAACACTCTGTTCCACCTTATGTGATGTCATTAGGTGCTAATATAGGAAGTACAAGCCGGCCATTCCAGCTTGTCAGATCTCAGAAGCTTAGCCAGGTTAGCTCTTAGATGGGAGACCAATGGGAAAATCCGGTACCACAGTGGGGCACCAGTTGCAAAAACTGTTGTTGTGTCCTTAGGAAAGGCACTTCACCCACATTGTCTAGTATGAAAGTGGTGTGTGCATGAGTGATGGTGGTCACGGAGGGGTCGACGGCGCAGATTGGCAGCTGCACTTCTGTCAGTCTGTCCCTGGGCAGCTGTGGCTACAAAAGTAGTTCACCACCACAGGGTATGGAGTGAATGAATAATGATCTGTAAAGTGTCTTTGTGACATGTCTGTGAAAAGCTCTATATAAATAAAACACTTAGGCCCCGTCCACACTAGTACGTATTCGAGTCACGCAAAGAGGCTAGAATATATGTTCATTCATATATATGGTCTATGCGTTTGACCTGCAGATGTATAATCTATCAATGATTATGTGGCGATGTGCTTCTCTTCAGTGACATGGAGTTCAAGATGATCATGATAAACGCACAGAACAGACTCACCATCAGCAGCACCTCAACACCCCTCTGTCACAGAAAAACACACATATTTCACTGAGTTGTGTCCTTTAGTCCAACCGAAGCAGAACCGCATCAGCGCACAATCGCGAGCTGTTCTTTTGAGTGCTTAGTTTATGCAAATTATCCATGTGGTTTTAAATTTTGTTTCTGTAAAACGTAAACAAATATGCTCAAAGCTGTGTGGATAGAGAAGGCTTGCGGACACAGACACGACGTGTGTGGACGCAGATCGTTTCCGATACGGTGACACGTTTCAGTGTAAACATAACTTTACTCTGCTGTATTTTAAAACTCACTAAAATCATTTGGACAATTTGTAAACTTTGAAGTTTAGTAGAGTTTCTGTGGCAATCTCATCAAAATAACAAGTTAAATTATTATCTCAAGGTTATCCTAGTGTATTGTAGAGTAAAGCAGTTCAATTGGAGCTAACAATAATTACAAAAGTACCTTAATGACATCATAAGGTGGAACAGAGCATTTTGAGCTTTGGAGATGTAGACAGTTGAATAACATAGGATTACTCAAACATGTGTGAATGAAACAAAACACAACTCCAGGTCTGTTTCTGATGAGGTAAGCGCATTGTATCATGACTGAAAGCTCATATAAATCAATTGTGCATTATAGCCCCTTACCAGCATTGCGTTTGATTTACTAGTTATAACTTTTCTTTCAGAGCCCATCTTTCAAACATATAGATTATTTTCATGGTATAGGAAGAGAAAGTTTTGTGCCGAGGTATATTTATGTTGGAAGTTTCTATAGTGCAGCGTGCGGTGCAAAGTTTGTGCGAGTTAGGAGCTTCTTTTGTCTGTGCGCAGGCTTCAGGCTCTGGTTCAGGGCTGTCACACTGTCACCACGGAGACTGTGGAGGCCGGATAGAAGCGCCGGGACGGAGGGATGTAAAGAGAGAGGGAGAGATGGAAGGAGGGAGGAGGGAGGAAGAGGAGACTGCGGAAGCTGGTGGGAATCATAAAGAAGGAGGGATGTGAAGAGAGAGGGAGAGAGAGAGAAGATGGAGCGAGGAAGAGGAGAGAGAAAAGAGAGGGAGAGAGGATGGAGGGGAGAGAGGGAGGAGAGAGAGGAGACTGCAGAGGCCGGAGAGAAACATAAGGAAAAAGAGATGTGAAGAGAGAAGGAGGAAGAGGAAAAAGTGGGCTGAGGGAGAGAGGAAGGGGACTGTAGAGGCCGGAGAGAAACATAAGGAAGGAGGGATGGGAAGAGAGAAGGAGAGAGGAGAGGAGTAAAGAGAGAGAGGCGACTGTGGAGGCCAGTGAGCTCCATAAGGAAGTAAGGATGCAAAAAGAGAAGAGGAGAGGGAGGTAAACTGTGGAGGCCGACACAGAAGAAGAGAAGTAAAGAAAAAAGAGGAGAGAGAGAGAGAGAGAGAGAGAGAGAGAAAGGGACAGAAATACAGGCCACTGAAACCCATGCAGCGCTCCACCGACACACGTCTATACAAAGTGTCATAGTTGTCTACAGGACAGTGGCTCTGCAGTGAGAGACAGGGAAGTGGTTCTTCTGTTTAAGACAGAGGAAAGAGAGGAGACTCAATAATGTACTGTATTTTTCAGAATAAAAGGCGCACCACATTATAAGGCGCAATATCAATAATGTTGAATTCTCTCGTCTACATAAAGTCAGACATAAAGCACAATGGATTATAAGATGCATTAAGGGAAACAAAACAATCAGATAAATCAAACTTTATTCAAGTTATTCACAATAACTCTCAAGATTGTTCAGTTGTAACACACAAAATACTAAACAATACACTCACTTTTTCAGTTCATTCCTCTTCCACAAAGCCATTAAATTCTTCATCTTCAGTGTCTGAGGTTAACAGTTGGGTGATTTCAGCATCAAGCCCAGATCCTTCTCGTTATTGTTTGTGTCAGGCTCGTCGCTGTTACTTAGCCGTTCAGTGATGATTCTGGCCATCGTGAAAGCTCGGAGAGACTGATCCCTTAGCTCAGGCATCCACGATCCATTGGCAGATGGTGGAGTAACTCGCCCTGCGTTGCCTTCCTGTCTTAGTGAATGCGTGTTACTCCGAGAGGCTCCTGACTACAGTAGCCGTAATGCTCCGACAATCCATCAACCGTGTGGCTTCGTAGCTTACCAAAGTCGTATATTAAAACATTTTGACAGATTTTTGAGTGGCCTGTACCACATAAAATCGGTTCGAGGTCACTACACACAACCAGAATTAATACATAAGACGCACCAGATTATAAGGTGCACTGTGGATTTTTGAGAAAATGAAAGGATTTGAAGTGCGCCTTGTAGTCTGAAAAATACTCTGTTTACAGTGGGGTATTTGAATGTTCAGAGAGTTTATCCACTACATGTTCTTTGTGGAGTTGGCCCCCTCTCCACACAGGCTTTGTGTAGCAGTGGGACTCGGTCTTGTCCCTCGTGGCCTCCTGCGAGGGGGCCCTCTACAGGCTGCTCTCTGCACGACCAGAGCAGGAGCTGTGTTCCCTGCGGGGGATCCGACCTATTCCGCAGCAGGGAGCTCCAATTCAGATCATTATTTCTTTGAAAGTTTGTGTCCACATCCACCACAAAAAAACATTCACAAAAGATTCACAACATTTTAAAGTTATTCATCAAAAACTTTTATCTCTAGAATCTATAGGAAGGAGCTGTGAGTCAGTATATAAAACGTAAGAATTAGAGCTGATTCTAAAGAAAATACATGCATGTGAATACCAAAAACTAAAGTGCAACAATTAATTTGACGGTTCCCCAGCTTTATAATTAGACACATAACCCAATTGCATGTGAGCTTGTGAAAATAATTTCTTCTAAAAGGTTACACCAAAACACCAGAAAAGTTATGGTTCTACCTTCGTACAAATAACAAAACAGAAATGACACATGTTTCTAATAAATAAACAACATTAGTGTAAGATTTCTGCAGATACTGACCTAATGCGATGCCATAATGTAACGGTATCTCGCTGGTCTCTATGGGGGAGCTCTCACCACCTCTCACCTGGAAAAAACAGCCCTCACAAACAGACACTTTACTCCTCTGTGGATGCAGCATTTTGGAATATATTGGTGTGTTTGGATACGGAGCGAAGCATAGCATTAGCATACTTTACCGCGCTGACATCTTTGAATTGTCAACAGCCTATCCATCAGTATAAGCTAGCCTTGGCTTCCCCTTATCCACAAAAACACATGCATGCCATAACAGTGCATATATGAGGCTCTCGTGTCCACCCACAGTCAATATTCATGTATGGATATCTGAATGCATGCAGCGCTCGCAGTCAATCGCATTGAGCTGTGTAGACATATAGGTCCCACTTTAAATCCTCGCAAATGCAATATTAATAATGTCATTTAAATATGGCTGAGCGTTATGACTATACGGTGAAGTTTATGGGCCACTTGGAGAAATAAAGTAGGTAAATAAAAACTTGACTACATTTTTTTTTTTTTTTTGGGACAGAAAATCTTGAAAAATTTAAATACGACTGTACTAAATAAATTACTTTTTTTTTTTTTTTTTTTTTTTTCCTTCAGATGTGATGTTCATACCATAAAGCTATAATGGATGGCTTAAACTTAATTTAAAATATGCCGATGTTGTTATTTTAGGTCAGACCTGGGCGCCACATACTGGTTGACTGACTGGCCTGTTTAAGATCATTTGGAATTACAAAATAAACATATTTTATAATTTTACCTCATGCATGGACTTTATTTAAGCTGTGTTTTTTTTATGACATTTTTTGTAAGGCAACCTCACTTTTTCATTGCTTAGTCATAACATAAACTCTTACCAGTCTTACCAGCTTGTCCAAACAACGCTATTTACAGCTTTTTAGAAAATAAAGAAATACAATTAATATTATGCAGAACGGAGTTAAGATGAACATAAAATGAACTTCAATGTAGGAGGATCGAAATTGCGTTTCCCCAGAAATCCAATGTGAAGTTTAAAACGCAAAACACACACACACATAGACATGAAATATACTTACATGTCAATAATAAATAAAAATAAACACAATGTACAGACAGACAGACAAGGACATATACATTTTCACAAGAAGAATGAGGTAGCTATTTTTGATGTATATGAAGGTGGGATATATAAAGTGCAGAATAGTGGTTATATGAATGTATTAAGTTGTTATGGATGTAGTGATTGCCATGTTCAGGGAATTTTCTTGAGTGTGTTGATTAGCCTGATGGTCTGCGGGAAGAAGCTGTTGTTGAGTCTGGTTGTGTTGCACCAGTGGATGCTGCGATAACGTACACAAGATGATAGAAGGGATGCAGTTAAGCATTTTACAATACAATATTTTCTGTTTTTCATGTGGCCGCATAGAAAAAAAACAACAACAACTGCCCACTCCTGTTCTAGGCCAAAGCTTTGCACACACAAGTAAAAATAAAAGTCTGAAACAGTCCTGTACATTTATTTAATTTTAATATTCAAGTTCTTCAGAGTTTTAATTATCCTCTTTGCGAAACTGTTTATGAAAATATTTGTGCCCTTACTTCACACATTTCCCCAAATCTCTAGCTATAATTATTATTTAAAGTTGAACTATTATTATTTTTACTTTTTGACCAAAGAAACTGTTTTGAAATTATAATTCACGAACTATCAAACTGCCTTTAATGCAATTTACTACCAGCTATTGTTGCTCGCCACTTATGATTTCTTCTGTGTGCTCCAGTAGAATAGAGTCCTTGCACCCTCTGCTGGTGTTCTGAGCACACAAAATTATAAATCAGATTTTTTTTCTTATGAATTTGTTTTTTTTAAATTCACAAATATTCATTGTCATTATGGGATCCATGCTTAAAAATACTAACCCTAACAAAAACAACATTGCGTTTTACCTACATAACTCAACATTATAGATCTGCATCTTTTTTTATCTATATTTGTGGACCTTAAACCTCTCCCCATAAGATAAAAGCTCCCATTTAAGTGCCCCTTTTTTATTGACGGATTGATTTCTGCTTTCTGATTTGCGATGCACATATACGCATAGACCCTGAGAAATACTGACTTAAACCCCCAAAGCTTTCCTATAGTCCCCATAAATCGCTTGAGTACGATGTTTATCTTGTTTCTGGAAATATCTCCCAAATTAAAACTCCAAATTACAAATGAAAAAAGCGCGCGGAGAGAGGGAGGGAGGGCGCGCAGTGTCCACATGAGGGATGCGAGCTAAAATGACAGAGGTATTAGCCATAACGATCGAGCAGACAGATGAGGCTGGGGCCGATTCAATTTAACATCTACATTAGCCGACTGATGCGATTTGCACGCGCACGCTCATCCCCCGACACACGTGCACGCCCCCGGCAGAAACACAGAAACTGGAGGCAAGAAGGAGGTCTGAAAGGGGCGGCGGGCAGGAGAGAAGGCGAGCTCAGCAGGGGGGCGGAGGAGGGTGTGTTGATGAAAGATGAGAAAGGGTAAAGACGGTTCGTGACAATATAAACGAGACACCGAACTGGAGTAAGGTATGTCACGTTCAGTGAAAGAAATTCTATTTAGACAGTAGAATGTGATTTTCAACTTGAAATCGTAGTACTTTTATACTTTTATATTACCATGTGGTCTTATATCAGTGTAATCCCTCAGTCGTCCACGTACGCCTCTAGTTGGACGCCTTTGCATTTGAGTTCAGATGCTCCCGACTTGAGTCCAGGGCATCTGCTGCGGTCTGTGAGTGCCTTGTTTTCCTGGTCTGGAGAGTGACTTCAGTGTATTTATAACATAAACCCATCAGCGGAGGTGATCAGCTCACCGGGGTCGGCGTATATATATTTATGTGGCATGTGCGAGTGGGTCTACCTTGATGTGTTGTGGTACCTACTGGCTGAACCAAAAATTAACAATTACATTTATTTATTTGGTTCATTTAACAGGGACGGTGTACATTAATCAACATTTCTCTATACCAGAATTAGTCAGAGAGGCTATTTTTCATCTGTAGTCCCTGAACAGATGGTAAACATGGTCACCCTAAAAACATTAACATAACACCTACTGTATTTTTTGGACTATAAGTCGCACTGGCCTATGAGTCACACTTTTTGGGGGAAATTTATTTTATAAAATCCCGGGACCAGGAACCTGGCATTTTATCTTGAAAGGCAAGTTGTAGTGATAACAATAGAATAGAGAACAACAGGGCTAAACAGGCGTTAATATGTTAACGTAACATATTAACAATTATTTAGATAACTATTGCATAAACAACAGAACATAAAGTTTACCAAACTCTCGATCTCCCTCCAAATCACTAAATCCATTGAATCCATTGACTTCTTCCTCGTTGTCACTTCTGAGCAACTCCGTGCAACTTCGGTTGTTACTGAAGTCCATGCTTTGTCATCCAATGGCTTCCAGGAAAGTTGCATGGCGCACCTGCCTGGTTGTGTTCTCCGTCCCAGCTTTCCACCAGTCCCTCACAAGTTTCTCGCTCACTCCAGACTTTCTTTCTGCTGCTGGATTACCGTTTTCTGCTGCATATTTCACTACCTGCAGCAAGACAGCGGCTTTTTCTGCAGGAGACATGCTCTGAAAACTGATACACAAACCTAGAGCGCCCTCTCCTGGCTGTCAGTCTGAAAATTTTAATATAAAAGTTGCACCGGAGTATAAGTCGCAGGACCACCCAAACCATGAAAAAAAGTGCAATATATACTCCAAAAAATATGATAATAGAGAAAAGAACCACCTGGTCCTGGGCCACCTGGGCATTGGCCCAGGACCAGCTAATTATAAAAGGCACATAGGTTTATTTCTACATTTTCCGTGAATTAGTTCATTGTGACAGTAATGTTTCCATGTTTAGGACAGTTCGCTTCACAGTTCACTGAATGACTCTTGTTTCCAAAGTTTGTTCGTAAATCCAGCCAGAGTTCAAATCTCTGGAAAACACCGGTACACAGAAAAGACAAGGGAAGGCAAGGCGGCGACAGTGCACTCAACTCCATGGCTCAACATCTATAAAAGTAAAATGCACATTGCCCCCAACTGTACAACTAAGCGATAGTTTTGACACACACCTGTATTAGTCGCTGGACGAGTGTGGTGAAGGACAGAACCCAAACAGCCAGCTCACCTGCCAGCAGGTATGACGGGCAGTACACAAACGTACAGCAAACATAGGCCCATGGCAGAAAACACTAAATAAAAGCAAGTAATCAACGCTACAGACCTTATTGAATCTTAAACTTAACATTGAATCTGGAATACTACCTGAGAGTGGTGAAGAAGTGGTGTCAACAACAGGAAACCGGAAGTAATAGTGTGAGGTCAGAGGGCGAGGGAAGGGAAAGGGAGCATTTTTATAGATTGACTGATGTTACCACTAACCAATAGTTAGACTGCACCCAAGTGACAGAGCCCACCTGCCTTGAGGCTCCCAGGTCTTTCCATGGGACTTTCTCTTTCTTCTCCTTCTTCCGGATCATAACATTGCTATGTCACTGGATAGTGGTCCCTGACTGGTTGACGTGGCATGTCCAACGCCAAAAGTTCAGTTCTTCCAACTTCTGAACTGGAGTATGTCACGTTCACCGGTCACTGTTGTCACTTTTAATTCATGATTGATGAGCAAAAATGTTTACTGTTCTGTTTTTATTTCTGTTTTATTGTCATTTATTGTTATTATTTATTATTGTTTTATTTTTGCAATGTTTACAATTCTTATTTTTGCTATGATTTTGTAAATATTCTGATTATTATCTCAATTGCTTTTGGCACATTTTCTGCAACTGGCCAGGGAATGCTCCCACACTTTTAGAAGTGGCGAGAGGGAGTCACAGATGTGTAGGACCAGTATCACACCATTTCTGATGGTTTGAGAGTGTAATAGCCCGGATAGCAGCTTTAGCAGTGTGAGAGGAACAGAGTCGAGTTGAGCCAACTTTATAGCAGATGAGAAAACTTTGTTTTTGTTAACATCCGGCTTTTCCACACGTGTGCAGTGGCTGGCAAAAAGTCAGTGGAGCCACTTGTTTATGCTGATAGTTGTGTTGCGTATGTCTGTCATGAGATAACTCCTGTTATTTTGAAGTAGGTTTTGTATTTAATTCTTTTGACATGACTTCATCATCTTACTTTAAGTCACTGAATGTTGAGGATCAAAAATGTTACTTTGAAAAGTTAAAACTCGCTGATAACTGTTGACGATGTTGATGTTATACTGTACTGTGATGAAAACCTGCTTCACAGTGGTTTTCTCTTTAGATATAGACACAGTTCTAAAGTCCTAGTGTGAGTGTGCCCTGAAGCCTGTCTCTGGTCACCTACACACACAGAAGATTTTCCACACTTCTGTTTGCCGTCCACTCATCCATGCTCACTAACGAACGCAATTACACTTCCTCATTCTATAGTTCTATATGTGTCCCTATAGGCTGTGAATGACAGGCTGGGGAGTCTGTGAACCACCGGAACTGAAATGTGTTAAGTACATTCTGTTTTATGTAAACATAGTCTGACAGTTCGACCACCCATGCGTTTCACAATGAAGTAACAATTTAATCTAATATTGTTATTTTGAAGCTGTCTCCAAAATCCAAGAAAAAGCTTTGAAAAGAAAGGGTATAGCAATGTTTTTAAACTGTGAACATTTAGACAGATTATTAGAAATATATTTAAAAAAGAAAAATCCAGATGACATAATATTAGGAATACACATTTATCGTTTTATTAGTTTTAGCAGACTGAGTAAAAAGTACTGCATAATACAATGCGACTTTATTGGCCTGGTTTAGTTCTGATGTAGACTTGGTTTGGTCCTGGTCTTAGTGTTGTCACGATACAAAAATTTTAAACTTGATTCTGACAATAAGAAATTCTATTTAGACAAAAGAATGTGATTTTCAATGTGAAACTAGTACTTTCTTTTATATTATCATGTGGCCTTATATTAGTGTAATGCCTCAGTCATCCAGGTATACTAGTCTATGTGCTCTTATACTTGTTCTGATATACCTCAAGATCATTCTAAAGCTACTCAGGAAAGGTTCATTTCTGTCCTGTGGATGTGACTTACGCTGCGTTCAGACCAGGGCATCAAAAAATGTGCTGGACGCCTCTCTTTGCATTTGAGTTTAGACCCACCGACGCACGTCCAGTTCATCTGCTGCGGTCAGTGAGTGCCTTGTTTTCCTGGTCGAGAGAGTGACTTTAGTGTATTTATTACATAAACCCATCAGCGGAGGTGATCGGCTCAGCGGGGTTGGCGTGTATATATTTATACTGATACGGTGTAGATTTCTTGTTTTAGTGTTTGTGGCTCCCGGGTCTTTCCATGGATCTTTCACTTTCTCCTTCTTCTGGGTAATAACATCGACGCCCAGGACGCACATCCAGAGAGTCGACGCCTGAACGCTCAAGATGCCTGAAGATGTGCCGCAAAAATGCAGGATGCTCCACACTTTGCATGTAAACTGGACCTTGATGCCCTCTCTGAATGCAGCATTAGACTCCAAATTGTACAAAACTCAAGACAAGAACGCCACACGTCTCTCCGGTTCTTTCATCCCTCCACTGTCTTCCTGTAAATTTCAGGATTGATTTTTGAAAACTTAGCTTACATTTATATTGTGAAAATATCTTATTGAGAGATTTAAATATCGTTACATCTAATGGTGCATGAAATACTTTTGTTACTTAAGTAAAAGTACAGATACAGGGGCAAAAAGTTGAAGTAAAACTAAAATGATTGCATGAAAAATACGACATAGTATTAAAGTACCCTTTTAAAAATGTGCTTAAAGAGATTTTTAGAAAAATGAAAGAATGAAATGTGATTTGGATAATGAATTCAGCTGATATTAAGTGATGCAATCGATGTCTTCATTTTTCTAGCTGCTTTTATGTATTTGGTTTGCCCAAAGTTGTGACAGAAACTGAAATTAAATGTGCTAAAAATAAATAAATAAATAAAAAGGTCTTAGCCATTTCAAAGTACTTTTGACTTGACTCCAGTAGACGTACAGGTACATGTACATCAAATGTACTGAAAGTAAAAGTAAAAAGTATCCACTGTAAAATTAATATAATAATTATTTATCATAAAAATACTTAAATCCAGTTCAAAAATGTAGTGGAGTAGAAACTAGATACCTGCTCTTAAATGTAGTGAAGCAAAAGTAAAAAGTATTCACTTTAAAAAGTACTCAAGTAAAGTACAGATACCTAAAATGTAAACATTAGTACTTTACTACTTTTACGTTCCACCACTATTCAAATTAGTGATCATGTTTCTTATTTTATTGAATCTGAACATTTGCTTTTTAAAATGATCTATTGAGGACGCGTCAACCACCCTGAAAATCGGTCTTTATTATTTTTAGTCGGTCCGTCTGCCACTGCTTTCCCACCGGACCCCACGCCTACAGACCGTTCCCACCTGACATGTGTTCCTACCTCGCACGTATAAATTGGTCATGGTGGAATTCAGAGGCTTTGTGTTTAATTAGCGCTAGCCGTCATTCTATAGAGAGGTAAATATGTGAACGCTCCCACTGGCCCAGGCTTCTCATGTTCATAACAGTACTATATGGATACTGCGTGTTCTGTGTGTCACATCACAACATCCTGGAATCCCTGCTTAGAAATCTATGGTGCAATTTGCTGTTTAAGTGTGAGATTGCAGATTTGCTGATCTAGTTTATGTTTAATAGTTCTGTAATTACTGGGCCTATGAGTGAAACAAAAAAATGAGCACAAATATAAATGCCTTGTTTTTGTTTTTTTTATTACTTCTGTGCTTCAATACTTTGTTCCAAAATAGTTCAGAAAGTTGTCTCATTATCCAACCCCAAAGATGTGATTGTTGTCAGCAGAAGGAGCCATTACATTAATTATATGGTAAGTTTTTGCAGACAATATTTGTGGATTTAATTTTGGACTGTTATGTTCCATTGTTGTTATTGTATTAAAGGGCAACTAAACATCAAAATCACTCTTCTACTGATCTACTGATGAGCTGTGTAAATGGGTCTGAAATAGAAATGTATATCTATCCCTGGTCTTATTTTGGCATTTTAGTGCAGATTTGTTAAAAAACTTTTGGGTCAAATGCTGTGTCTGTAACGGCCTCTTCAGGATCAACTACGGCCACTACATTTGAATTTCCGGGTTGGACTAACGGGCGCCGTTGAGTCAAATGCAGGATTATTACGTGATAAGCACAGCCACCGGAGTCTACAGGCGGGACGTGAGGAGCCCCTCTCAGCCCCGCTGAGACCTGGCAACGCTGGTCACTGCGAAAAGGGAAACGATGTGATTCAAACACAAATGTGCTCTCTGTTTCAAAGTCCAGAGTGCACCAGTCCACGCCGTGTTGGATTGTGGCTGTTGGTCAGCTGTCAATCATCGCTCCAGCGCCTGCCCCACACTCGCTCCCCCAACCCACCGGGCACCGCCCACTCTGGAGGATTTTTCTGATTTTTCTTAGAGTTCTGAGTAAAGCTTTAGGAGGGTGTTTAATGGCTCATAACAATGAAACATAACAATACATTCATATATTCAGTTTGATCAATGTTGCCCACTAAATGTGAGTCATCTTGGCATTACATTACATGACATTATTACCTGGTCCCCGAAGGGTTGACCAGGTTTTGTATTCACCCTGTGTGTCTGTGTGTGTCTGTCCACCCGGAATAATTCCACCATTTATGGATCGATTGTCACCAAATTTGGTACGTGGGTCAAGCCCCCATGCCCGATGCAAAAAAAAAAAGTTTGGTGATGGTCTGCGGGCTAAAATATTCACCCAGTCATCACACAAGTTGGCACACACATAACTGGGGTATGGGCTGGGCTGCTTCCATGGTGATGAACTGCCCCCACCGATGCCTCATGGGGGACCAGGTTGCTAACTCTGATTGCGCTTGTTAGCAATTGTTCCACATTTTTATGTGCAGAAGAATCTATATTTGCCAAATGATGTACAATGCCGCTCAAATTTAGACAGACTTTTTCATAATTCCATGATTATTGACACTGTATTCTGACCATAGACTGTATAAAAGAATTGTACTAAGTGAGTGTGACGTCACCCATAGCGTTCAGCGCCTCGTAAAACAGGCTCAAGATGTTCACATTTACAGGAGCGAATCTGGAGCCAGGCTTATATGATTTTTTTGACAGACAAAATAGCGAAAAACAAATTGAGGATCATGTGTCGCGGATTAATAAGAACATTTTAAGACCAAAATGACGAGGCTCACTGCAGCAGGTACAGAGAGAAGGGCGACAAGATCCTAATGTAAGTCCACTGGAGCCAGAGTCAGAAGGAGCCTGGAAGAGCCTCCTGGAGAACTTCCTATTTGGCACAAGGCAACTAGCTATGTCCATTCATACATACGGTCTATGATTCTGACTAGGGATGGGCATGATTAGTCGATTAATCGATAATTGATCATTAAGAATTTCATCAATTACATTCATTTTAATCGACAAACCGAATGTAGGTTGCTGTGCGTAGCGTAGTGTGACTAAACATGGGTTCGTACATGTGTCTCTCTGCACTCAGAAGGAGCGAGCAAACACAAACAGTCAGTCGGCCTGCAACATGCCGAAGCACAAATGCGTAGTTAACGATGACTTGTACAAGAAATTCCACGCTTTCCATTCTGGTCGGGACAAGTGTGAGGCCACTGCACAGTGTATAAAGCAGCACATATGTTTCGGTGTCCAGTGGGAAAAGCTTTGGCAGGTGAGAGTCGCGCAATGTCGATGACGAGACCCCACCTCCCACCTCCCGTACGGTGTCCTGGTTTTGACAAAGCAAATACGGTCACACTAACCTGTATTCCACTGAGTCGTGTCGCATCAGCGCACAAGAGCTGTTTTTATTCTTTGTTTAATTTATGCAAATTAGCCATGTGGTTTTAAGTTTCGTTTTTGTGAGAGTTGCGCAAAGCTGCATTAAACATATTATAATCTCAAACAGGCTGATGTGGCTCTAGAGTGGTTACGGTTTATATGTGGTAAAGTTGAATTTATTCATGCAGATTAGTAGTGCAGATAGTAATAATAATGATGATAAATTTTAATATAAAAAACTTTAATCGATATTCAATTCATTAATTCTCCCGACGATCGATTCAGAAAATTTTATTGAATGTCCCCCTAATTCTGACTATGAATATACACATAAAATACACTCTAAATAACTCAAAATGTGTGTTAGATAAAAAAAGAAAAAAAGAAGAAGAAATAATGAAAATAGACACGTTTTGTTTTGAACCCTGGTTTGCAATTTGGGCATTTCTTTACCCACGAAGCACATCTGTGAAGTAAAAACCATTTCAGAAGACTTCATCATATTTAGTAGAGCTATTTCACTTTTTATATTTTACATCTGTATATTATATGTGTATTTGATGTTTTCAGTGTATGTATATAAAATGTAGAAAGCAGTAAATGCAAAAGGAAAAAAAAAAAACTTTGAATGATCTGGTGTGCTCAGACTTTTGACTGCTAGTGTGCACTTTTTTTTTGTTATATATTTATTTGTCCTGCCTGTAAAATAAAAAGATAACTCACAGATTCCCAGTGAGTTTAAAGTAATTTGTCACATGGATCAATACCTTTTTTTTTGCTTTCCTTGTTCCAATATCTACTTGGTTTGGTTGATTTTTTAATCTCTAAAATCTGCATTCCACTATTTCCCTAACGTAAGATACAACATTAACTTATTCTCAAAAATGTAAAGCCCCAGGAGAGCGCTTTAATCTTGTCCTGTCTCACTTTCAATCCAGATTCTGTTTTGCACTGGGACTTCAACCCCACGGCGCAGACCTTATCACACCCCTTCGTTTATCTTTCACCTCAGATAAGAAAAACTTTGGAGATCCTCGAGAGTAAATAACATCCAGTGGAAAGGTGAACGCTGGAAAATGATGGATAAAAAGACGCAAAGAAAATATCCGGAGTTGGTTTCCGTGGAGATGATGAAACGCAGTGGGAAACCGAGTGGAAAAATTGAAAATAAGCACTTTGTGGAGAGAACTTCGGCTCGCGCACTTTTAGTCAATTAGGGAGTATGCATATGCTAGGGCTCACATAAACAAGAGGAACAGGTGAAACGTGAGGATGGCAGGGTGTTTTTCTTTTTTTTTTTCAGCTGTCAGAGCGTCAGGCAGGCGTCGGGCAGGGTTGAGTGGTCATAGGAATAGAGTTGGAGTGGGCGCTTGGGGTGAATTTGCTGATCGGGGGCTCTCTGCTTGAGCGATTGCGTGGTGAGATCTGCGTGAATGTATCAGTCTGAAATGTGGGGTTTGTGGCGTAGCATGTAAGCCAGCTACACGCGTCAGGAAAGGTGAGGAGTGGGGTTTTTCGAATCCAGAATTTTGAGCAGTAACGTCACGAAGCTAAAATCCTCAGAATAGACTCGATGCTTAAAGGTGCACTATGCCTGGAATGTTCCACAGTGTGACATTAAACAGCTCTAAGAGTGAGTTTGTGCAATTTGTGTATGTTTACATTCGGCCACTATATGTGCAGCTACAAGGAAGCCTCCGGTCTTTACTATTTAGGAGAGAACTCGTCCGTGATTGGGGCAGTGTTTCCCATAGCGCTTTATAGTTAGGGCGGCCACCTTGACAAGACTTGCTCACCGCCTTGACTGCGTTGCCCTGAACGTGTTGTGGCGCAACAGTGGAGGGACCCAAAAAATGGACAGTAGACCAGATTCACAAAATGAAAAGGAGAATTTATTTTATAGTAGGTAGGACGTAGTGATGGGCAAATGAGTCGGAGCTCCGGAGCACGTCTCGTTCTTTCTGAAACAAATTGCTCTGAAGCGCTGCCTCGGAGCTCGTCTCGCAGCAGCTGCTCACGTGACCAAAGTGTCGAAGTGTCGGTCCCTCCCCCGACTGCTTCGCTCTGCGTGTCAGTCGCTTCAGTGTATCGAAGCGTTTCATTGGCTCAGCAAATGTTCCGCTCTGCGATTGGTTCAGAGAGCTTCAGAGTGTTCAGCGCACTTCTGTGGTTTGACAAGAGCTAAACTGCTACATTATAAAAGATGCACCAATATTTCTTAAAAACATTGGGTAGTGACGAGTATTGTGTGACGTTAGTGGTGATTTTGGTGACTTTTGGCATTTGTTTCATTTTCGATGGCATCTACAAGTGGAAAAAAGCGATCCATGGTTTGGGATCACTTTGATCTAATTCCACCTAACAAGGTAACACCTCTTTTCTAATTTACAGCTGCTATTTATGTTGCTCTTTACATATTCTTTAAAATCATCATTATTATTGTTGTTGTTGGTACGGTGTCGCTCTGCACACAAATATTGTCTTACACTAACAATACTTCATCGATGCTGAGACACCTGCGTGCCAATGGTTAAATTTGTCCACTAGAGGTCAGTGTTTCTCCAAGACCTCAGACCCGTCGAACCATTTGAGACAATATTGCGACTGAGGTGTCAATGCTTCACGAGGCTCCGTTCGCCCATCACTAGTAGGATGCAGACTGGAGCGGGGCTGGAGCGGGTGGGTTACAGGTTGGAGACGGCAGGGATCACTGGAGAGTAGAAAACGCAGGTAAGTAAAAATGTCGAGGTAAAAGGTAAGTGGCAAAAACTCGGTATTGGGGAGCCAAGAGGTTCACAGTGTGTAGGTTGAAAACAATCTGGCAGAGTCTCGGAGGTGAGCAGCTCTAAAGTAGTTCGGATCTTCATCGCCCGCAAGTGAGGAGAATTAGAGGTCCCAGAAGACTCCGCCCACACGCACACACACACGTACACACACACGCACCAGTCATGACAGAACCACGTGAATCCTCTCAAAACTACAGTCGTCACACCGCGGCCCTCACTTTGTCTTTCGCCGGCACCGAATCTCCACTACTCCCCCACGTACCCGCGTCCTCTGTCTCTAGCGAAAGTGTATTTTCAACCGCTGAGGACATTGTAACTACCACAAAACAGTATGGGCAAGTTGTTTTTTCTGGCCCAAAATATGAAGACAGAATAAAATTTCATGCTGGAACTGTTAGTGCTGCACTGTTTACAAGGAATTTATTTGTTATAATATTTTATACATTTGTTGCTTATTTGAGAAAATTTTATTTAACTTGTTAGTATTACCAAGCAGCACGTATTGCATTGCATTTGCATTTATTTTATTTTACCTACTTTACTTTACTTTTTTGTATCTAAACAAAGCACTAACATCTTCATCGAGACAAACATCTGACAGACCCTCCACTAGGAAAGTTACACAATGCACCTTTAATATTGATTCCAATGCCATGTTAACACAATTTATTTATATCTGGGGGGTTCCATAATGGTCAATGGGTGTAAAAGCTGTGCTCTTATACTTGTACACACCTTGGATACAGCTCAAGATCATTCTAAAGCTGTAGGAAAGGTTAAGTTCTGTCAATGTGTTGTTGTTTGATAGTAGTTTTAGTGTTGATTTGTATTGATTGTTGATACTTTTACAATATCCAATTTTACTCAAGAGTCTAGACACACTTTTCCATGATTCCATGATTATTTACACTCTATTCTGACTGAAGGCATCAAAACTACGAATGGAGACATATGGAATACAATAACCAAAACAATACACTCCAAATAACTCAAAAATGTGTGTTAGATTTAAATAAATAAATACATAAATAAATACCTAAAAATAGACACCTTTTCTTTTTAACCCTGGTTTGCATTTCTTGACCCTGAGGCACATCTGTGAAGTAAAAAACATTTCAAGAGGCTTCATCATATTTAGTTGAGTTATTTCCTGCAACATAATTCATATATTTTACATCTGTTTATTATATGTATATTTGAAGTCTTCAGTGTATGTATATAAAAATAAAAAGATTTTTTGACTGCTAGTGTGCACTTTTTCACACTTATTTTTCCTGTCTGTAAAATAAAAGAAAAAAAAAAAGTTTACTCACAGATTCCCAGTGAATTTATAGTTATTTGTCACATGGATCAATATTTTATATATATATATATATATATATATATATATATATATATATATATATATATATATATATATATATATATATATATATATATATATATATATATATATTTGGTTTGGTTGATTCAGTTATTTTCTATGTTGATAGGTAGGGAGTTCAAATTTGGGGAATAAACTGGACAGTTTTTTTGTATTAAATCTTCAATAAATGTATTTATTTTATTATTATTATTATTTTTTATATATATGGTGAATACAATCAAATTAAAAAGTGATTAATCAAAATGAGCAGATAAACAGACAAAGTCCTGGTTCTTGTGACCGCAGCAGTGTCACCATGTGTAAAATGTGTGTGTGTGAAACAGAGAGTATGGGATTAAACTGGCTAGTGGTATTTGGTAAAACAAATTTTGATTGTATTTAATAATGCATTTTATATATTTGACTTGCTTGTGTTAGGTTTTTTTTTTTTTTTAACTAATTAATTAATTTTTTTGTGCTAGAATAAAATTTTGTCATTATACAAATAATTTTTTTCTACTTATGTCTGTGTGTATGTGTGTGTGTGTTTTAATTAATCATGAGATGGAATGCTATTTTAATTTAAATGAGAAATATTACTGCCATTTCACAAACACACATTGCTCTAAACATGTCACATTTACCAAAGATTAAGAACAGATGCCAAAAAGAAATTCCTCCTGATTAAACCTTTTTGTGAAAAATATTTGATTAGCATTTAAAATATAATTTGCCCTACTTTATTGTAATTCCAAAATGTTAATTAATTTCATTTTCATGCTTGCAGATTCAGCTGTTAGGGTTACAGTGTTCCGTTCATAGACTGGGAAAAAGCGTTGAAAAAAAATACCCACTGAACACATACAGTATGTGTGTCATTTAGTCCATAATTAATTGAACTAGTTGTGTATCTGTATCTGTATCTACATCGCCGTCATTTCAAAATGTACTGAAAAGTTTCCACCCCTTACAAACTAGCCCTCTACCAATAATATATGATCTGAAACATCGTTGAAGCATTAGTGTGTCCTGATGTTTTGCTCGTGACACTTGTCCTTTATGCTGATGTGGACTTCTTCGCTCTTTCACACTTGAGCCTGTGCGTCCCACAGCACCGCTCTGATGGACAAGATTCATATTTATCCACATAAACATAACATCCATATTTAACACCTTCAAACATCTGATGGCTTGTGTTCCATGAGACACATGTAAAAATAGAGGCGCTTTTTTTTTCTTTTACCACCACTGAAGTTTTAGATTTTACTGTGTCCATAAACAGTATAATAAAAGCAAATTGCCACCCATGAACACACAAGAATTATAATATATACATAATTATTAATTAACAGCAGCCCATCTCATGCCATAGGAAAACTATGAGAATGAGAGAATACTTCTAAATTTGAACATTACAGAATAAATGAAAAAATGAGAAGCTGCTAAAATGCACATTTGAGCATATGTGTATAATTAGTTAATATTAGTTGCCTGGTGAATCAACAAACAAATGTCACATGCAAATAAAATCCAATGTTATTTAACCTCAGATGAACAGTGTTTAGTAACTAGGCTTGCGTCACCTAGTGCCTCCGCTCAATTTCTTTTCTCTCCTAGGTCAAGATTCGGAATAGTCTCGATGGTGTGCAAGAACCCTTGAAGATGTAGACCGCGCACCGGCCAATCAGTGAAGAGCTGTGAAGCCATGACGTCAAACTCAAGCACCTGTCTGGGTCCCTTTTGTGGAACAGTAAACAGTAAACAAAGCAGTCGAGATGGATGTAGACGAAGACAGACATTCTGTGTTGGCAACGATTCCCAAGATCGAGGATTTAAAGTCAGAACAAAGAGAATGTTTGGTGAATTTTATCAAGGGAAAAGACGTTATTGCAATTCTTCTCATGGGATTTGGTGCATTACATACGTCATGACCAAATAGCAGCGATTGGTTAAATAAAAAAAGTACCCGCCTACTGTCAAACAATCAAATCCTAATGCTGTGAGGTCAGATGGTTTCCATGAAGTGAAACCAGCTGATGAATCAGGCTAAGTGTTAAGTACTTCACTCACTGATTCTGCGAAAATCTGTGATACTTTCCTTTTTTTTCCCCTGATATGGACAGATCAAACTGACAGCTCAGTGACCAGTCACATCTTTGTTTTGTATTTGTAGTATTGAAGAAGTGTGTATTCTAGATCCCAGCCAACAGAATTAGAGCTGTATGCAGACCAAAGTGTCAGGGTACATCCAGATTTCGATAACACTTTATAATAACTACACATTATTTAGCCTTGATAAATCATGAACAAAGGACTTAATTAATAATGAACAAAGATTTAGTTAATAATGATTCACGCTTAGTAAATGCTTAATAAAGGATAATTAGTCTTCACTTTAGAAAAGCTCTCAAAAAGACTTAAGTAACAGATAACAGCTGCCTGAATTATCATTACATTGTATTATTAGTAAATCATTCTCTCATAGTTTACTAATCATTAATAAATGCTCAAATGGTTAGTCCATGAGTAATTAAGTATGAAATAATTATTAGTAACTATTTACAGCACAGGCAAATTAAGTGCAAGTGCTAATTAAGGTAGTAATTAAGTAGTTACTAAGCGTGAATCATTATTAATTAAGTCTTTGTTCATTATTAATTAAGCCTTTGTTCATGCTTTATTAAGGCTAAATAAGGTGTAGTTATTATAAAGTGTGACCCAGATTTCAAAGGGGTGCAAAGATAATACTCCTCCATTAAATGTCACTATTTTACATTTTACAATCATAATAAAACTAACTAACTACCTGATGAAAGATGTTTTTTTGTTTGTTTGTTTGTTTGTTTGTTTTGTTTTTTGTTTTTGGTGCAGAAAGCTCTTACTGGTGTTGCTTGCTCTGCTTCTGTGCTAATTCTTGTGTTTAGTGTTAATCAGAATAAAAATGCATACCAATCTGAAAGAAAAAGGTTTGATTCATTTAAAAATTGTGAGTCGGTTCTAACAGTTAAGGAACCATTCAAAAGAGTTGACTTCAGCTTCACATCACTAAACAGCACGTATTTGCCGAATTTAGCTTCAAGGGCCCTCTCTCTGTCCTGGCCCCCTCCCATTGAAATCCAGTGAAGAATTCTTTTCACCTCTTTCTCTGTGTAACTCCTGTGTACCGTGAAGCGTCCGAGCTGAAAAAAAAAAAGAGAAAAACTAAACTACCTTTTCTTCAGTAAACATGGCGAATCGGCCCAAAATCCAGCACGCCACATGTCGACGTTAACCTTGGACATCTCAAAAGCCTTTCTTATCCCGAAACCTGTTGAAATATTTTGGTCACTGCACAAAAACCAGGCTGCCATGGCGACGGTGTGACCAATGGGACTGTGCGGTGATGTAATGTTATGTAAATGCGGGAGGAAAAGCGTGGACACTCTTTGACTTCGGAACATGTCTTTTGCTTTTAAAGACACACACACAGAGGTACAGTCACTTTGAATACATGTCGGGACATTTTTAGACTTTTTTGTGCTTTGAAAATACCAAATTTTGTATATTATTTAAAGGACCCATATTACGCTTTTTTCTGATCCATGTTATGTTGTCCCAGGAGTTGTGTTTTGTTTCTTTCACACACAAATCCTGCATATTTAGTTCTTTGCACAAAAAGAAAAACACTCTCTTCCACCTTGTGATGTCATGTGGTAATACAGGAAGTGCTCCAATGTTTTTTTTAAACTTCATACACCTTCACTAGAATCATTTGGATAATTTCAGACCTGGAATTGTCAATCTCTCCTGAACAAAAGGTAAAAGGAGCTGTTAACTTGAAAACTACGCTTCATGACACAACAAGGTGGAACAGAGCATTTTGAGGTTTGGAGGTGTAAACTGACTAATAAACCAGGATAGCTGAAACATATGTCATTAAAACAAAACACAATTCTGGGTATGTCAGATGAAGAGAAGAGGTAGAGTGTTTCGTTGTAGGGTTGGGCGGTGATACGGTAATACGGTATCCTATCAAAAAGTAGCAACGGTATCAGTTTCATTACCATCCTTAAAAAATCTGCAGCGCATAAGGACCTAATATAATAGGTTGACCAAACATCCGTTTTTTCATGTCCTGTTCTGGAAGTCTGTTTTTTTTTTTTTGTGTGTGTGTGTGTGTGTGTTTTTTTTTAAGTGAAGCAAATGTCCAGGTTTTCATTACCTTTCATTGGGGCTCTCGTAGCTCTCTGTACACTCAGAAGGAGCGAGCAGACACAAACAGCTGGTCAGTCTGCAACATGCCGAAGAGCAAATGAGCATTTAACAATGACTTGTACAAGAAAGTCTCCGTTTTCCATTCCGGTCGAGACAAGTGGGAGGCCATGGTTGCGAGATGAGAGTAGCTCAATGTTGAGGCCCCACCTCCCACCCCCAGTAAGGTGTCCGGGTTTTCACAAATGGAAATATGGTCACGCTATAATATAATATAAATCTATACATGAATGTGTGGTTGTATTTTCAATTAAATGCTATCATGATTTAAAACTAATAGTGTCTATAATGTTTCTTTTAACTGCATGGGGAGATGGCATTTGATTAGTTTTGTTCCGTTGTCAAGTAACGCTCATAAGTGAGACCAAAACAAGACGGCAAGTCAGGCCGCAAGCGATTTAGTCCCAAAAATAAATACGAATACTTCTGCAATTTGGCAGCTTTTTGGCTTCAGGTGCACATTTTACAGAAACGAGACTTAAAACCACATGGCTCATTTGCATAAACTATAAAGAGCTGATAAAAACAGCTGCTCCTGATGTCCTGATGTGGTCGCTTTCTGTCGGACTAAAGGACACGACTCAGTGGAATACAAGTGTTCTTTTTGTGACAGAGGATGTGCTGATGATGGTGAGTCTGTTCTGTTCTTCTTTTCAGAGAGTTTGCTGGTCATCAGTGGGGCGGCTTCATAGTTGATCAAAGTTGTACTAAAACATTTTGGTAATACGGTAATACCTTATACCTTACCTACCTTAAAAAATCCTGAGAAGGTTTAACGGTATTCAATTTGGAATACTGCCCAACCCTACTTCATTGGGTCATAAAAAAGTTTAAAAGTACAGGTTCTCTACAGGGGTGAAATCTGAAATCTCGACAGAATCTAACCCTTAGTAGAAAATGTAAAAATGGGCAAGGTACAAACCCGAGGCACACCCACTGAATATATTAAAGATGGCCTTTATTTTTTTTACATGTTCTAGTCAAGACTGCTCTGCGTATGTTTTTGAGGAGGTAACAGCATTATAACATGGCTTGAAGCTCACAATAAGAATCAATTTTGTGTAACATACGGCCTTTTAAAGCACTGTACCGGATTTGTGCTGCATTAAAAATGTGAAAAAGATCTGGTTAATTATGTAACTGTCTGCACTTTCTTAACGCATAGCAGCCTTATCATTCACTGCAATGAGTTTATAAGCACTTTTTAAAGCTTTCAGAGGCACAGTAATGCTAACAACAACTAGAATACCAACAGTAAAAGCATCAGTCTTACTTCCTGGTTTGCAGACAATAAAAACACTTTATAATTAGATACATACAGCACACATTCTCAGTCCCATTTTTTAACCTAAGAGCTGCTTTTAAAATATATCCATACTGGTGCAAAACTCATTTTACTTTATAAAATTGGATAGTTCTGTTAATATTTTTTGTCCTTGTAATTACATTAACCTCAAATTATGAATAAGATGTTACGTCTGGACAGTTACTCTTACCTGAGTAGATAGTTAATACTTTTTTTAATCTTACTTGAGTCATTTCTTGGAACACTACTTTGTATTTGTCCTTACATAATATTATTTTGAAGCAGCAATGCTCGTACAATAAAGCAAATAAAATCCTCTAACACCACGACTATGCACACAGGTCACTGCAAATATATGGAAAACACTATTAAATGCATATGAATGAAATATACATACATACTTTTCATTTGTTTCTTCTTTATTTTTTACATATATATCTCAAAACTTTATTTCACGTATAGGCTGATATAGGAACACTGAAGTGCATAGAAGACTGTGCTGTACGCAAACTTCAAACATGAAAACTCTAGACTGTCTGGGAGTCTAACCTGGAACCTTCTCACCATGACACTAACCACTCTGCCACCACTGCACCCTACCAATACACCACAACAAACCCCCACACGTACGGAGGCAAAAATACGGCTCAAATCCTTCAAAAGTTGAGTCTATAACGCCACTTCTCTGCACTGAGCGCTGCATCTCTCCGTCCCATCAGAAAACTGCCAAAGTGTCAGAGCACAGAATGACGAGCCCGAGCCCTGACAACCCCATCTCTCCTCCGCTCCTCAGGTATACCATCAAATATGTACCACCAAGAACATTCTAGGACCACACCAGCTGTAGTGCACATTGTACATGTGTAGGGTTCAAAGTAGAAACCGTGACTGCTCAATTTGAGGGAGAGGTGGAGGGAGATTCTTCAAGTAAGTGTAACGTTACTTCAAAATAATATTAGTCCAGTAAAAGTATGAAATGAAATAGTGGTCCAAGAAAGTGAGATTTAAAATTATTTGGGGAAACTACTATCCAAGTAAGAGTAATGTTATGTGAAAAGTAAGTTTATCAATATAGCACTTTTTCACAGACATCTAGGTCACAAAGTGCTTCACAAAGAAAAAAGTATGAAGTAATCCAAGAAGTACTCAAGTAAGAATTAAAAAAGTTAACTAAAAGTAACATTATTTCAAAATAATATTATTCAAATAGAAGTATGAAGTAGTGGTCCAAGAACTTAAGTAAGAGTAAAACAATATCTGGGGAAACTACTACTCAAGTAAGAGTAACGTTACTTCATAATAATATTACTCAAGCAGAAGTATGAAGTAGTGGTACAAGAAGGTACTCAAGTAAGAATAAAAAAGTATTTGGGGAAACTATTACTCAAGTAAGAGAAACGTTCAGACATCTAGGTCACAAAGTGCTTCACAAAGAAAAAAGTATGAAGTAATCCAAGTCCAAGAAGTACTCAAGTAAGAATTAAAAAAGGTAACTAAGAGTAACATTATTTCAAAATAATATTATTCAAGTAGAAGTGTGAAGTAGTGGTTGAAGAAAGTACTCAACCAAGAGTAAAAAAGTATTCGAGAAAACCACTACTCAAGTGAGAGTAACGCTACTTCAAAACTGAGACAAAACTGGACCTAAACCCCAAGCCAAACCTGGACTAGTCCAAGACCAGAACTATTACAGGATCCAACCAAATGTAGGCCTACACGAGGATCAGAAATCAGACTTACATGCAGTGCAACAGACACATTATCTATAAATGACTGAGTTCTGTTGATCAGTGTTGTGCCGATTTTATTGTTGCAAATGACTAAATTTGTTTTTCTTAATATCTTGTAAACGGGACGCTTAAGGACAAAATCACACCCCCATGTACTGTCTAGCTCTATTAGCACTTTCTAATCTAATTGTAAAACATTTTAGCAGTATCAAACCTGCAACAGCCTCTCATATTTATTTATTTATTTTTTAGCACATTAGTTTGCTCATTTGATTCAAACATGTATCTGAACAGGGGCACAGGTGGTTGAATTGTTTGGAACAGTTCTCATCAGTTCACTCAGTTCTCAGGCTCTTTCTCAGGACACTGGACACAGCTGTCATTCACAAACACACATGAATTCACCAGGTCTCTTCTCAAGGACACTGGCCCAAACTCTGTCACTTTCAATATAGGAATCGCCATCGCCCCCTCTGACCAGCACCATCACTCATGCACACTCCACTTTCTCAATAGGCAATGTGGGAGAAGTGACTTCCCTGAGCACACAACAACAGCTTCTGACACTGTGGCCGCACTGTGGCACCTGGAATTCCCAAACATGATGGCAAAAATCAACCATTTGTGAGCACCTAAAGTCTAACAACAAACATGAAGTAAACAGAGAGAGGGGCCTCAGCAGAGCACACTGTGTGAATAGACTCATCCTACATACAGTATAGTGTGATGTTATGTAAATGTCTCTTCTGATTTTCAAAAATATATTACATATTCCAAGTATTTTCTTGTATGTTTGTTTTTCCAACATCTTTCAATTGTCTTTGGAATACTGGCATCAATAATCTTTAATAATACATAATACAATACAGACAGGTTTTAGACAAAGAGCTAAGCTTTTCCAGTCCAAAATGTATCTGTATAAAGTATGAGCTCAGTGGCTTACTGCACCAAACCAGTGATTTTCTGAGACTAAGGGCTCTTTCACACCACTAGTTCCATTATTTGGTCCACCCCAGTCAATAAAATTGTTATTATATAGCGTATAGACTCCACTGTGTTCCTTTCACACATGCAAACCAATGTTGGTCCGACTGACGTATATCCAAGGCTCCTGCACACAGTGGGTTCAATTGCACATGACTCAGGGACGCTGAGGCTCTCCTGCATGCCAGACCTCTCAGAAGTGAAGCTGAAACGCACCATCACGCCCAGTGGCCTTCCCACAGAGCCCCTCTGCAGGGTATGGACATTGCAGCATGTCCCTATCCCCCCAGACAGAGGCTGGCCTCCAACTGACACGGTTTCTCAAATCTCACCTAAGAGCCTCCCTGGCCCTGGTGGCTTGGACTCGCAAACCCACGGACCGCCTCCCTGGTTGATCCCGTCAGTAACATATTCTTGTCTTAAAGATTAAGCCAGGCCAGTCTAAGTCCACACGGCCGGTTCAGTGAAACTGCAAATAACTCTTTAAACCAGTTATGGTTCCTTTGATCACTCTGCCGTTACTTGGACCACATTTGGCCATGGTTTGAAGTTCACCCCATGTCTTCTTCACTCACACAAAAACATGAAATGAAATAATTAGTATCCCCTCCAATTATGCAATTGGAATAGTTGATTTGGACCTACTGTCTATGGTTTGGACCTGAGTTTGCCTTCTCAGGAGAAGGACCGCACCAGAGGTTCAGCATTTGGTGTGGAGTAAAGCGAACTAAGGTCACCTCTTTTTTGAGGTCTCGGTCCACTTGATTTAGTGTGGATCTGAGTGCGATTGATGATGTTACACCAACAAAAACAAACCGAACTAAGAGCTTCTGGTTCTAATGGAACATTTGATGCGCNATAATTGCTCATGTTCTAAGATTTCTAATTAATGAATTAAATAAACATCGTTTACGTTTTCGCTGTGGGCAAAGAGCTGCTAAAATTGCCATTCTGTTATAGTGTTGAGGAAAATAACCATTTTACTCACGTGTTCGTTAGTTTCTGCTTAGACAAAAATTACACTTGAAACAGAAATAAAGTCCAGATAATTTACGTATTCCAATATTAGAAAAGTCATACTTGTACAAGGAGTCTGTGCTGACATTCCCATGCAGAGACTGAATATTTACACCTATACAATGCTTTTTATGCACAAACTATAGTGGGAGGCGACCAAAGTTTAGACTTAGTGCCTCTTCGTTGGTGCACAGGCCAGCCAGGCCTCTTGGCACATTGCACATGTTATCCGATTGTGACAAGGATCCCCCGGATTCATTTCACTCCCCTCATGGGAGCGTGTTGCTGGTCTGATCAGGGTGATGAATCATGAGTCAGCATATCCCTATCAATAAGTCCTTACCCTATTTAGTTAATTGATTAGACATATAGATAGAAATAGAATATCTTGTACATGAACTGAACCTATCTCTGCATCCCTCAGCTATAATCTAGTCCCTGTTTTCTGGGGCATTGTAAAGTGAATTCTAATAGTACAATAATAAAATATAGCAGTACATCAATAACTGTATAGCAGCACGTCAGTTACATCATAGCAGTAGTTATACACCACCTAAGCCTAGTTATTTATCCTAACAATTCCCCCCTTTGACACCTTTTTAGGTGTCAACCAAAAGCTGCAATAAAGCACAATGATTAGATATGTGTAAATTTTGCAAATAATAAGAAAAAATCTTACCTCACCCATAGAGAATACAGCACCAAAACCTTTCATTTACCCCCCAAAAAAGATCTTCCCATACACCACACTTAAACCCTGCTTGTCTGTCCCCCTCCTCGACTGTCCAGTTGGGCTTGGAACCATTCAAGGTGTTGTCTTTGTCCTCTGAGTTAGTCATCCATGTCCTTTCGCTCCTTTGCCTGTCCTGTGGTGTTGGTGTTGTGAACTCCATCTGGCTGGGAAGTAGCACTGTGATAAGAATTTGGTGCTATAAAAAGAAAGAAAACGTGAGTAAAATGTATCATGGTAAATGGGAAAAATGATTAGCACAGTCAAACAGTGAATCTTAGGCAGCCCCAAATGTCCTTTTAAAAAGTTGATATGTATAAATGTCCCCAACTAGTCCTTTATATGTCCATTCAAAAAGTCTGTATTCTTTCTCTGTAGACCTCTGAGGCTTTCTAGAGACTAGATTATTGGTCTTGGTTGGATAAGTGATCTGTAATTGGCTAAGTTGTTTAATTTACAGCCTTCTTATTGTGTGTGAATCATATTGAATGGATGAATGGCATCACTCCATGGCAAGTATTAATTCATAACTGGTGGCATATTATAATGTGAACTGTTTTTCAATAGTCCAGTTGCACTGGATTGAGTTTGGAGTTGTAATACATCTGTACCCTCCTTCGTCTTTGCTTTCTCTTTCTCCTTTTTCAGGAAAAAAATTAATAAAAATTGTGCCAGTGTTTGCTTGGTGGCCACAAATGCACCTTCATCCTCTTGTGTGGGCCAGGGACATGATTTCTGCTGTATCCGGTCATGCTAAGAAATGTGATCATCTAAGGAACTGTCACTAGTTTTCCATGTTGTGGAAAGGCTTGCCTCTGAATGTCTGTACATTCTGTCGTAATAAGCTGGTTGGTGTGGGCCTCGTGGGCCTTGCCATTGCCGATCAATTTGGAATTGTTGATTTTCATATGTACAGTCTCTCACCCAGTGATCATTCCCTCCACAGCCAAAGCAGGAATAATTTCTTGTTCTACGGTTTCTAACTGACTGTCCATTGCCTCTTTGTCTTGCATGGCCCCATCCTTCTTTTCCCCATTTTTGATATCCTCCCTTTGCTCGTGGTATTGGTCGGACAATGATTTGAGGTGGGGGTTGGTTCGGAACAGGTGGAGTATTGTGTCACAGGTGGAATCATATGTATTGCTGCAATTGTTTGGGCAACTATGGTAGGAACATCGAGCGTGGGACAGGCTGGAGGCATGGATACTGTGACTTCCATGGGTTTGGCTTGTTTCTCATGTTCATCTTCCTTGGACTCAGCACTGTGCTCTCTGACCTGGAGCATGTGTAGAGTCTTGGTGAGAGCATCCTTGTTCTCCTGGTTTTCTTGCCACTTTCTCAGGTGGTGGCTGCAATTGGCTTCCCATTGAGCTTCAGGCATAGATGCCAGTCCTACCACCTCTTCAAGTTTATGTTGGACCGGTTTTGGAAGACCCTTCTGTACACTTATTCTGAATAATAATCATTGTGAGGGAGTGACATCATGACGTTCGCCAGTTGTGTCTTTCCATAATTTTTGTGCTCTTTTCAGGTATTCAAACCATTCTTCTGGTGCCTTGTGTTTCAGTGTGGTTAACTGATTGACGTCTGCTCGGGTGGGGGACTCTCTTCGAAGTATTTCATATAGCTTGTTTCTGAACTGATTGAATGGAAGGGCAGTGTGGTTAGGGTCTCTTTCGTGGCTTCATCAAAAATGTCTTCTGTCTTGTGCCTACCCACACATCTGGAGAGGACTGCGCTTAAATTGGCTTTGCAGAGTTTTTCTCCTGCTGTTTTGTCTTCAAATTCTTTAATCCACTTGTTTACATTCATTTCAATTGGAGGAAGATCCTTTATTAGGGCTGACAGGTCTCTCCATCCCCATGGTGAATATGCTGCTTGTCCTCCAGTTGTTAGCCTCAGAGGCATTTGCATCACATTTGATGGAGGCTGCTCTTTAGGTTGATTTAGACTCTGGGCTCAGCGTGCCAGACTTGTAGTCATTGAAATCACTGCCCTGCTCTTCTCCATGTATGCTGAGAAGTGATTTGTATTTAGTACTCATTCTCTGACCATGCACTGCGTGCTTCCTTTGCCTTTTCACGATTAACTCTGTGTCTGTGTCGTAATCTGAGTTCTAACTCTTTGTAACAGTGGATAAGGTGGATGTGGATGGTGGATAAACTGAGGCCAGATCTACCATCAGCGGTGGAAATTCTTCCCCCTCTTTCTCTGGGTCAGTTTGGGTGATTGTACTGCAAATCTCGGGCCTTCTTCTTCCTTTGAGAAGTTCTTTCGTCCCGAGACGGGGAGGCTCATCAGCCTCTGCCCCTTGCCTTGGAGAGCTGCATTTAGGGGGAACCTCGGATGATCTTTGGGTCCCTGAAAGGCTGATTTCATGAATGCTCTTTTTGTTGTCTGTCACTGCATCAGCTGTTGCTTGTAATAATCCACCTTGGGACTTTTGAATATTTCTTAGAGCCTGGACCGCTTGGCTTTGGGCTTTGACCACCCTTGTGAATTTTTCAATGGTCTCTGCTTGTTTTTGTAGCTGTAGCTGCAGTTCCTGTAGAATGAAATACGTTGTAAAATCCAGTTGTCCTCATTTGTGATGTTGGTGCCTGTATCACTGACTGACCACTGGGTGGTGTTGTGGCTTTGGTGAGGAAATGATTTATGGCCACATTTGATGAAGTTGGAGCTGGGGGTAAAGAAACTATTCCTCGGGGCTTCTTCGCTGCTGGTATCATGTCCATGATCCAGGAAACAATGGTACTTGCTACAAGAGCTTCCTCTTCAGCTTTCTTCACCATGCCTTTTGAGAATCTCGGTTTCCCTTTGGCTTCCCATTTTGTTCTTGCAGCTTGATGCGTTCCATCATAGAATTACTTTAATTCTCTCAGACGTTTGTCGCTTGTTAATGACGTATAGTTCGGATGGATGCGCTTTGGCCGTTCAGACTGAAGTTGCATGTCAAAAGATCGGATATGTATCGGATTCAGGACCACATATCCAAGTGGCCTGGGTCGCATTTGAAAAATTCGGATCTGTGCCTTTCAGACTGTCATTAAAAGATCGGATACAGGTCACATAGAAGCCAAAAAATCGGATTTGGGTCACTTCAGGCTGCAGTCTGAACGCAGCCTAACTGTATGACCTCAACACCCTACAGCTTCAACACAAAGAATAATCAGGCCACATAAGCCACCTGGCTATGAGGCACCAGGCTCCACCCCCAAGGCTCCACCCCAAACACCTTGAACCAAATGTAGGACAAAAATGGCCATAACAACCTTCATTTGTATTCAGCGACAGGTCCAAGATGAAATTTGATCTTGGCCTTTTTGTACTTATGTGACCATTTTTGTTTGTACTTTATTTAATGCACATTATTTTCAAAATTTAACCCTCACTCACTCCACTCTCAAGGCAGCCACAGTATTTGCCGTGGCAACATAAGAAGCTACTTTACATCTAGGCTTTATTGGAAGCACAGCGTGTATCACTGTCCATTTGAATAATCACATTTAAATATAACCTAGTGTGTTCCAATTCAAATGGTTAAATTTGAATAATCACACATATAACATAACTAGGCAGTGACTTAATGGCTCTATACCCTGGCTGAGCCATCAGAAAATGTCATAAGACTTTGCTGAAGTGGTGGGGTCAACAAATGAAATATGTGAAGAAATGACTCAACTATTGGCTGAGCCACAACTCGTTTTCCAGAATCTAATTCTAGTGTGGACCTCCTTGCGAATGTTCGTTCAGTGCATTTTTTCACTGCCATTTTTGGGTGAAGACTTTTGCCACTCAGCTACTACCATAAGAAGATTTTTGACATTTTGCTTTTAGCAAATTAACAATTACAAGTTTATACAAAAACTGACAAAAGTGCATTTCAAATTCACACATTTTTATTAAAGTTGCATAAAAGTGTAACAAAACTGGGCAAAAACCTGTTGTTGATATTGCTACATTGGTTGGTTTGATCTAATCCTTCTCAAAAACATTGTAATTTATTTTGGCTAAGACACAGTTTAGCTCAGGTAGCTTAATTTACAATCAACAGTAGCCTAGACATTTAAAAAAATCCCCCCCCAACAGTAAAAAAAACAGACTTCTCAGTAACAGTCTAACAAGGTATAGTCCAATGCTGGATTGTGAATGATAAATATCCACTCAAATGCTTTTAATGCCTTGTTTTACAGAAGATCTCCATCTTTTGACTGGATTTTTTGTAACTAGAGGTGGACAATATATACAAGATCATCTCAAAATGATGTTTTTGATTTTTTGCACACACAGAAAAACTGACAAACAAGAAGGAATAAAATACCAAGTAATCTATAGAAAACTATGAAATATCTAATAAATAAGTAACACTTGCAGCAAAGCCATTTAAAGGTCCTGTGTTACACAAAACTGACTCCTGTGAACTTATAACCATGTTATAATCCAGTTATGTACTCAAAACATACCTGGAGTTGTATTTTGCTCCATTTCACATGTGGATTATTAGGCTATCCAAAACTGAAAATACTCATTTTCACCTTTTACCTTACTTTTCATTACTCTAGAAGAACCTTATGCGGTTGCTTTTATTTATGAACAATTTTGTTTTACCATGAGATAATAAATAGAAAGTTTTCAATATCTGCTGGTGCACTGAGAAGTCAAGCAATTTTAATTAGGCTAAAACAATAGCTGCAACTGCAAAGTTAGACAATTTCATGGCTGAAATGATCAAAATGATTATAGTGAAGGTTTATGGAATTTAATAACACAGTGGAGTATTTTCTGCATGAGGAAAAAAGCTCATAAAATATGGATGTGGAGTAAGTACGTAATTGGCATTTAGCTGTTGCAAATCTGCAACGCCTGCCTGGAGAGGGTTAAAATGGGGTATTCACATTTGACAATATCATCCACCTCTAATTTACAATATAATAAGCCCATGTCTGACTTCAAAACAAGTATGTGCAAAAAATGAATAAATAATAAATAATAATAAATAATAAAAAAAAAAAAAAAACAAAACAACAACAAAAATAACTAAATTTCAATACATAACAAATAAAAAAAATAAATAAAAAAAACAAACAACAACATGCACAAAATACAATTTCATATACAAGTACAAAAAAAAAGAAGGCATGCTCTGCAAGTGTTCAAGTGGCAGTGTCTGTTGTGTTTCTATGATGTGGGGTGTTCTTCTGTTTTTGGTTTGTGTAACATAAATAATACCTAAGGCAACATTAGTTTATTAAAAGAGAGTTGTATGAAGGAAAGGAATGAGAGAGAAGCAGAGAAAGTATGGTCTTACACATACAGGCCTACACATGCAGTGTGTTATTCTCCTACCAGTCTGCAATATTGACCCGAAGAGATGTCTCCTAGAAAACCCTGTCTCTCTGTCCACATCTCATTTCCCTTTCCTCTCTTCCCCCTCTCCATGATCTCCTCGATTCTGCAGGAAATGGTTGAGGAAGTCCCACCCACAGAGGAGACACAGGGAAGAGAAAGGATATAAACTCCTCACTGAGACCAATAAAGTTTGATTCATGCTCCTGAACCCTCCCTTATGTTTACTCCCTCCTTCTGTAGTTTTTCTTTGGGACACCATTTAATATGACACATTTCATTGATAACTGATAGAGGATGGAGGAGAGAAATCAAGGAGAAGAGACGTGGCCTCTCTCTCTCTCCTCTCTCTTTATATGTTTTACTAAGTTACTGCTTGTAATAACTTTTGTGATTTTGATTTGATATATAATAATTTAAATGGCCCATATTGCGCTATTTGTTTATGTAATAATGTTGTTCCCTCAGAAAAACAGAGTTAAGTTTTGTTTCATTCACACATTTAACATACAAACCCTGCAACAGAAAACACTGTGTTCCACGTTATGATGTCATGTGGTCAAACAGGAAGTACTCCATACATCTTAATTTCAGCCCTAGAATTACCAGTCTCAACTGAACAAAAAGAAAAAGGTAGCTGTTAACTTGACAACTACCACTGCATAACGTCACAAGATGGAACATAGACTAATAATAGAGGATAACTCAACATGTGGGAATAAAACAAAACAACTCTGGTTATGTTTTTAATGAAGTAACAACATTAACATAGTTAATTTTGCATAATATAGGACCTTTAAGATGGAGGACAGGGGCCTGCAGAACTCTACAAGAAGTCCACCACATTGCTATCCAAACGGAATATCCACAGATACTGAACCTTCTTTATGTCAGTGGTTACTTAAGGTCTTTTCAACTGAGGATGATGAAGCCCCTCTGAAAAATGTGAAAAAACTGTTGTATGCTTTTAACAATACTCATGGACCAGAGCTGAGTTTTGCCATGGCAGTAAAGCTAACAACAACAAATAGCATGCTCATGCACACTTTCTGATAGCAGACTTATTTTGACTTTGAGAGCTGCTTATACAATATATCTGTACCAGGGAAAGACAAAAAGTTCATAATCTTAAACCAAGTAAAACCTCTCCAATATGCCATTCTAGCTCAGTTCCATTACCACGATATAAACAGGCTGTTTGTATCGTGGTAATGTCATGTGAACCCAACCTGTATGGGCTGGTGTTGGATTGGCTCTGGTATAGGAATCGATGGCTTGTTTTGGGATGATTAGTGTAAATCTATGGAAGCCCATTTCCGCCAATAAATAAAAAATAAAAGCTTCACAGAAAGTCATAATTACGAGATTAAAAGTCTTTATTACGAGTTTTAAAGTCATAATTACGAATTTTAAAGTCATAATTATGAGTGTAAATATCATACTAATTACAAATTTCAGAGTCATAATTATGAATTTCAAAGTCAATTATGAGTTTAAAAGTCATAATTACAAGTTTTAAACTCATAATTAGGAGTTTTCAAAGTTAACTCTGAACCTGCTCTTGGTATGCAAGCATGTGGGCTGGTGTTACCATTTTCCTGGAGAATGTATGAACCCACTACAAGTAAAAATTTATTATTTTACTAATTCACTTCACACTGTATTTAAATGATTTGCTTTATGCTCATATATTCATCATTGAGCAACCTGAAGTAACCAGTGCTAAGTGCCCAGCAAAGCTCATCAATTCCCAGCCAGGCCAGGAGAACGGGTGCACTGCAGAGCCAAAGGTGCTTCATCACCTTTTTGGATTAAACCAGCTACCATGGGCAGAGGATAGATGGACACTTCGCACGTACTCATTCATGTGGGATTTGTGTGGATATCTCTCTCTCTTTCTTGTCTTTTAACAATATTCACAAGTTAACAAGGAAATGGAGCTATGTGGAGATGTCCTGAGCACCTGGAGGATGGCCTCTCATAACATAATTACGAGTTTAAAACTCGTAATTATGACTTTTAAACTTACTAAACAAACAAACTAAATTATGACTTTCCCTGTGGCTTTTATTTTTTATTTACTGGCGGAAATGGGCTTCCATATGAATCTGAGCTGGCTGAAAAATATTTTTTTTAAATAAATAAATGCAGACCTAAGAAGAGAAAGAGGTAAAGTTATTTACTGTTATTAAGCACTTCAAAACTGCTATTAAAAAAGACAAAACAAATTGCACACCTACTGCAAACTGAAAAAAAGGGTTGAAGAAAGGATAAAATTTAGGAACACAAGTTGGTCCTGCGCATCCTGAAAGCAGAGTCAAACAGAAACTTTTGAAGAATGGTGAAAGAAGAAGGGTGATGAGGCTATTACATTTAAAGGTGCACTATATAACTTTTATGGTGCTAAATGATGTGTACTGTACGCACTGAATACACACATATACACTTAGAAATAGAAACAGGGTTTGAAAAAGGTCAGACATTTTCCATGTTTAGAGCATAGACTGTAAAATGAAGTGGACTAAAGGAGTGTGACGTCACCCATAGCATTTGGCTCCAGTCAAATGAAGATCACGAGGCTAGGAATTAGGAATGGGAATTTATTTATGGACAAAAGAGCTCAATAAAAACATCAGGAACATGTAGAATTACCAAAATGACAAGGCTCACTGTGCCAGTTATGGAGAGAGGAGCAACGTTTTTCAATGTAAAGTCAATTGAAATAGAGTCGATGGAGCCAGAAGTGACCCCATGCAGGTTAGCCTCAATTTATACAGTCTATCATTTAGACATAGAATAGTTGTACTTTGTAAATCTTAAGGAAAACAAAAAACATGTCTGAAGTGGTTTTTAGGTTATTTATGCATGTTTGAGAAATCGAACAATCCACTGCTTTGTTGGTCTGCTACATGCTTGTCTTCAGTGAAATGTTAAATGTTTGAATTCACAAGAACCCATGTTTTCAGGGTATTGTTTAGCAATATAGTATCTGTAATTGTTCAATATACTGTGGAACATTTCAGGCAACCATAAAAGTTACATAGTGGAGCTTTAAAATAATCTGCTAGATAACAACAAATTACATCTCTTAGCTTCTAGAGCAATTATGGCTAGTATAAATCAAGTATTACTGAGAAAGATGAGCCACAGTTTCTAACAAGCAAAAAAATAAATGAGTAAATAATAATATAATGTTGCGATTTTCCTTATACTTCCACTATTATTCAAACTAGAAGTTTGCACGTTAAGTAGAGTAACCTATAGATATACTTATAATGTTAGAGTGACTATAGAGCATAATATCTGGTGGTATGATAATTACGTAGACTAGCTAACGAACCAGTTACCGAGTAACTGTTATGTAACTTCTAAGTACATTCCAAAGATGAATATTCACCTTCAATGCTTAGAAGGGAGTGTGATATGTTTTGCCTCGTAATACGAAGAAGGGTACTCAGTAAGTTAAAAAAATATATATTAAACGTGGAACCATACCTTGTGAAAAGTAGCAGATTCCACATTACTCAAGTAAGAGAAACGATTTGTCCCAGACAGTCTTTATATATTGTACAAATATGTAGCTTACACATTTAGATATATAAAATTAAGAGTGGACATGATAAGTGTTATATCCGAGGCGCGAAGTTATAAGAACGTAATACTCCAAGTAACAATATAAAAAACATGAAAAGAAAGGCATTTTAATCTAAAAGAGACAATAATAAATGTATATATCAAAAATAATATTATTCAAGTAGAAGTCGTGAAGTAGAGACATTTGGAGGAAGAAGGAGTATGTGTAAACTCAAAATCCGAAGAAAGTAAATAGAGAAGTTATATTGTCCGAGAAAACCAACTACGTCAAGTGTGTAGTATACTGCTATCTTCAACTGACATAGAGAGCGAAAACAATGTCGCTAAACCCCAAGGCGGCTAACCAATAGGTCTGGGTATTTAAAGGTCCAAAAAGAGCCAAGAGAGCTACGCATACTAGCGATAACGCAACACAACATGTAGGCAGCCTACACGAAGGATCAGAAATCAGGACTTACATGGCACTTGGACAACAGACACATGGTATCTAGTGAATCAATTATGACTGATGTTCTGAATGGGAGTCTAGTGACTTCCGTGCTGGCCTGGGAATTTTGTCTATTGTTGTATAATGACTTAAATTTTCTTTAATATAGTATAATTACTTGTAAACGGGACGCTTAAGTACAAAATCACACCCCCATGTACTGCTCTAGCTCATATTAGCACTTTCTAAATCTAATTGATAAAAGACAAAGTGAATTATGTGACAGATCGAGATACCAGTATTGTCCCAATCTGTTCTTCTCCTATTTTGCTAATCCCATATTATTTAATCTAAATATTATAAAGCTATCAACATAATCGTGTATGCTATCATTTGATATCAAATCATGTATGTTAAACAGCATTGAAAACAGAGGCCCACAGGTGGTTGAATTGTTTGGAAACCATTGTTCTCATCAGTTCACTTTACAAAGTTCTCAATCGATACTTTCGTCAGAGAACATAACTTGGACAACATCTTTTACATTGCGAGCCTTTGAGCGCCATGACTCACCAGGTCTATCTTCTGCATACTATACCAGACTACATGGCCATACCATAACTTGTCACGTTGGTTCTAAGCCTATAGTGTAGATCGTCCATTAATCTGTGCGCCCATAAACTGTATATCTCACAAAATTCTGACCCTCACATCAGCCATCACAACTCCACAATATTGCTCAATTGGAACAACAGTAGTTTTGGGTGAAGTTGTACTTTCAACACAACGCAGCACCAACAATCAGCTTTCTTGACAACTAGTCTCCGGCGCACCATGATAAGGCACTTGTGACCATCAACCTGCTAATCCATCATGAAGAACAGTAAAAGATTCTAAAACCCATATCTTGAAGTCGTCAGCTACCGTAAAGCTCCTCTATCCATGAGCTATACAAACTGTGATATAAAGAATAATAGAGCTATTAATGATTGTCCGGTGCTATTACACTGAACTCATGCAGAGCACACTGTGTGAATAGACTGCATCCATACTAGGAAACAGATTATTAATCCTTGATTTGCATCTCACTTAATTTGCAAAATCTTTTCGTGTGAATTTTTCCACTGAGATATTGGATTATGCTAAAGCTTATAATCCATAACAAGTGTAGTTTTCTTCTCTCGATATTATGTATTGTATTTTGCAACATATATCATCTTTCAATTGTCTTGTGATGCGTGGAAATAAACTAACTGCAGTCAACATCGATCTTTTAGATTAAAAATATCGAGTTAATAAAATAATAAAACAGAATACAGACAGTGTTTTAGACAAATTAGAGCTTGCTCCAAGCTTGTGTAGTATTCCAGTGTCCGCATAAATTTGAGATAGACAAAATATTATCAATGTGGTAGAAAAGTAATAAAGTATGAGCACCAGTGGAATACAATCGCTTAACCTTGCCTTATACCAAACCACCGTGATATTCTCTTGAGCACTAATGGCGTTTTCTCAGCCACTATACTGTAATAGTCCCTATATACTATTGAATTAAGACAGTCTATACCAAACGCCACCAGTGCAATACTGTGAGTAATAGTGTGTAATATCTATATAGCGTATAGACTCCACTGTGTTCCTTTCACACATGCAAACCAATGTTGGTCCGACTGACGTATATCCAAGGCTCCTGCACACAGTGGGTTCAATTGCACATGACTCAGGGACGCTGAAGCTCTCCTGCACGCCAGACCTCTCGGAAGTGAAGCTGAAATGCACCATCACGCCCAGTGGCCTTCCCACAGAGCCCCTCTGCAGGGTATGGACATTGCAGCATGTCCCTATCCCCCCAGACAGAGGCTGGCCTCCAACTGACACGGTTTCTCAAATCTCACCTAAGAGCCTCCCTGGCCCTGGTGGCTTGGACTCGCAAACCCACGGACCGCCAACCACGGGGCAGGCGTCTGGGTTCATACCTCCGTCACACCCCTTAACCCGGGGTGCAGGGGCCCGGCGACCCGATGTGCGCACACAGGGCTCCCTGGTTGATCCCGTCAGTAACATATTCTTGTCTTAAAGATTAAGCCAGGCCAGTCTAAGTCCACACGGCCGGTTCAGTGAAACTGCAAATAACTCTTTAAACCAGTTATGGTTCCTTTGATCACTCTGCCGTTACTTGGACCACATTTGGCCATGGTTTGAAGTTCACCCCATGTCTTCTTCACTCACCAAAAACAGGAAATGAAATAATTAGTATCCCCTCCAATTATGCATTTGGAATAGTTGATTTGGACCTACTGTCTATGGTTTGGACCTGAGTTTGCCTTCTCACGAGAAGGACCGCACCAGAGTTCAGCATTTGGTGTGGAGTAAAGCGAACTAAGGTCACCTCTTTTTTGAGGTCTCGGTCCACTTGATTTAGTGTGGATCTGAGTGCGATTGATGATGTTACACCAACAAAAACAAACCGAACTAAGAGCTTCTGGTTCTAATGGAACATTTGATGCGCACCAACTACTGTCAGTGTGAAAGGACCCTACAACACAAATATCATTCAGGACACTGTGTGAACTGTTTTGCAAATAGAGAAACGTGTGAAGTGTGTATGTAAAGTGAAAAAAAAGTACACTGTAGGACTAAACCAAAACTAAACTATCAGCCATTCTTGTAGATTTTTTGGTTGCTTCAAAGTATTTGACATTTGTTGCCGATACACTGTTTTAATTAAACACATTTTACTGCAGTTCTTTTTAGGAACACTTTGATCAAGAACTCCACCTTTTGAAACAATTTCTCCACCATCTGTCCTAATCTGTTCTCTCCGTTCCCAGAGCAGAACAGCACATTGTATAAGATGCTCCATAAGCCAAACTCGTGCACATTTGTTGCTGCCACCAGCGGCTCCATTATGTTCGGGTTTCACACAATAACGCGTCGGCACAGCTGGTCGCCGCTAATCTTTCGCTAATAGTCCTTTTTCTGAACTTTTGCCTGACTGATGACCCCTCTCTCTCTCTTTTCCTCCCTTCTTTTCCCCCTTCTTTTTCATCAAATCTGCCCCAAAAAACCCTCAACCCCTCATTTGGCTCTCCTGCCTGCTGATACTTGAATCAAACCAATCCATCAAGCTCTTGATAATGGAAGTCGACGGCGAGAAGAAGAGAGAAAGCGCTTCCGGGTTTTTTATTTTGTACATTTAGCCAGAAAATGACTCCCGAACTGTCATGAAGCGTGCGCCTGTGTGTATATGTGTATGCGTGCGCTCTCGAAAACGTGCTAGCCTCCTTCTGCACGCTTGCTAGCTAACCGTGTGTATGCATGCATGCGTGTGTGCGTGATGGCTTCCAGCGCTAGTCCTCATGAATCATTGGTTTAAATGATCCTAGCATGCTAATTCACGCTGATTCCTTCGCCATGCTGTTATTATAAAAGTCAGCACAACAGTCATTAACAGCCCGAAAAGCGCTTAAAAACTTTACCAGCTTGACTCCTGGATGAACCCAACGCCGCACGATTTGAAACATGACCTCGCGTGGGTGCGTTCAAACACTGTACGCGTGTGTGTGCGTATGGAAGCTCGGGCCGAGTGCACGCTAGCTCCCTAATTCAGGATTTATTGGCCATTAGTACAGGCTGAAAGTCATTACAGTTCATTTTGCTGCTGGCTTGACGTTTTATTAGGACAAATACAAGCTTTTTGGAAGTGTGCGCGGAACCTTCCATTGTTTATGAGTAACTTTGCATGGGGGTTCTGTGCGTGGATGTGTATGTGTCCGTGTGTGTGTGTGCGTGGTTGAAAGTGACATTTTATAAGTACAAATTTTCCCCACAGGGATAGAGGGTCATAGATTGGGAGAGCAGGAGGGGAAAGCAGAGATGGATAGATAATAGAGATTGACAGATGGACGGCGAGAAGAAGAAGAGAAGAGGGGCAGAGTTTGACGCCGCGTACAGTCCGAGGTACGACGGGGGGAGAGACGATCAAAGCCAGAGGTCGGGTGGACAGCTTGGATAGGGAGAGCGGGTTCGAGGGCACAGTTTAGGTAAATTATGGCGTGAGTTATTGCGAGTAACGGCGAGTAGAAAGCAGTGTGTAAAGATGTCAGGCAGGAGGAGCTGACAGATGTTTTCGGTGCAATAGGATTTAACAACACGAGGTGAGATGGAGGTTTTAGAGGGAAACAAATCTGCAGGCGCTTCTTTTACAATGTTAAGTCTGCTTTTGGGATATGTGTTTTTGTACCTATTATACAAACTGAGTAAAACTTTGTGTAGTGCGTCGCAGAGGTGGGACCAAGTCGTTGTTTTGCCAGTCTCAAGTAAGTCTCAAGTCTTTGACCTCAAGTCCAAGTCAAGTCCCAAGTCAATTACAGGCAAGTCCAAGTCGAGTCTCGAGCCACTGGCCCATAAGTCCAAGTCAAGTCCAAGTCGTCTGCATTGAGCTTCAAGTTTTTAAACCAAAGCTTAGATTTTTGCAACTTATAGTAACTTTAAGATAAATTGTACTAAAAAAAGTCATAAAATACTTACATATGATATTTACAGAGTATACAAGAGTTGTAGAAATTAATTTAGTTATTTGTTTTTTCCTTTTTAAATGTCTTGACAAGATCTTAGTGTGAATCATCATGGTGAGAATAGAAAGAATTCAGTTTTAAAAGTGCTTCGTAAGTCTTATCAAGTCACAGGCCTCAAGTCCAAGTCAAGTTCCAAGTCAGTGACCTTCAAGTCCAAGTCAAGTCCCATGTCTTAGTCCATTTTCAATTCTCAAGTCCTAAAAATAGTGACTCAAGTCTGACTCAAGTCCAAGTCACGACTTGCAAGTCCCCACCTCTGATGTGTTGAAATCTTTCAAATCTTTATTTAGACTTTAACTAATTGACAACATTGCAAAAAACAAAATCTAGCCAAGTTAAGATGACTTGAATTAAGAAAGTTTTATCATGATTTAAGTAAATTTCACTTGACAAGTAAATGATCTGCCAGTGGATCAAGACTTTTTGTACTTAAAATACAAAAAGACATCTTGCTAAACTAAAATAAGAAAAACAACAACTTAAGGCAAACACACTTATTTCATTGGTAGATCATTTTACTTGTCAAGCTGAATCAACTCAAACTAGAAAAGCACTCAGAGAGCGCAGACCTCCGCCAAGGACTACCCCCATTTTTTATATAAATTGCGATAAAATCAGTCTTCTGGATCAGATCCGGATCAGCCTTTGGAATATGAAAGAGGATCCCATTGTCCATCCCTGAGTCAAATTTCATGGGGTTTGGTCAATAATTAACCGAGATATTGAAAAACAAACTTTTTTGGCCCCATTTACCACAATGTTAACTAAAATTTCAAAGTGATCCAGAATCCAGGATTTCTTCCGGATCACCCCCAAAATGAAATCAGTTCTTCCTTTTCACATTTCCAACAAATCCAGAAAATTTCATCAAAATCGGTCCATAACTTTTTGAGTTATGTTGCTAACAGACAAACAAACAAACAAACAAACAAACAGACAAACAAACAGACAAACGCCGGCAAAAACATAACCTTCTTGGCGGAGGTAATAAAACTAATGGTAATGTTAAATAAAGTACTGTACAAGTAGAATAAAATAAAATAAAAGTAAATAACATTTGTCTATAATTGTGATACATTTATTTAGGGCTGTCATAAAAATCGATTTTTAGATTGTAATCATACTACTTGAACAAGTATTGACAATGGAAAATCACATGAATAGAGTCAAATGTGAAGAATTATCTAGACACCCAGAACCACACGCTTTGACAAAACCTAACAAAGATGAGATGATCTGGAACTGTGTTCTGTGTCCCCCATTATAGAATGTGTGATTGACAGGCGGACCGACCAATCAAAGAGACGGATGGTAAGTTACAGTAAAGACAAACATGGCAGTTTAGGTGTGGAAAGGGGATAGAAACAGCAGAATTTTGAATCACTAAACTGTTATCTATGTTAGGTAAAAGAAGTTATATGTTTTGAATGACACAAGAATTTTGTTGTCTTCTGAATTTGAGAAACACATGCTACAAATTAGCAGCTGTGATTGCACCATCCCAAGTTAGGACGGAGGTTTTTCACGCTCTATTGGCCAATTCCAGGCCCTTCAAATTCTTCTGGATAGGCTCTATTCACTTTGACGTCACAAACCATAAAGACGTGCGATGACAACTTCCAGCGGGCTCTGTTCGCGATAGTAAGTCTGACACAATCTAGGAAAAATTAGGAAGTTGACAAAATTTTCTTCATCTCCATGCCATTGTAGTGTTCCGTTATGTTCGGGTAATCAACAATTACAACCAAACCTCAGTTTTCATCATTTCCCCACTGAGGCACAACTCCAAGCGAACTGGGTACATGCGATTAGAAGAGATAAGGACACCACATTCAAGATGATTCCAAACAGCACATACATATGCAGTCTTTATTTTAACGATGATCACATTTACTTCAGTGGGTTTGATTACAATCGGTCGGCGAACCCAGTGTCGGGAACTATGCAGGAAGTTGTCATCGCATCTTTCCAAATGTTGTCCTGGTTTGTGACGTAAGCGTGAATAGAATGTCTTGGAACAAAATGTAGAAAGGTCTGGTCCACATGATAATATTGTACAAGCTACTAATAGTTTTTGTTGAAAATGATTTGTATCGTCTATATTTTTATTTTATTTTTTATCATGACATTGAAAACAGCAAGTGTCAAGCCTTTTGTCCATCGTAAATTGTGCAAAAATATAAATTTGAGCATAAAGAAAACGGTTTGTTAAGAAAGCAATCGACGCCTAAACTACAAACAAGAGTCAAGAGTCTTAATATAGTATTGATTTAATTGCATTGCTGTGATGAGGTAATAACCAGAACCCTCAACTGACAGATGCATGACAACCAATCTGCGCCAGTGTGGGTTGAAGTGTTTTGCCCAAGGACACAACAACCCCATTTGATGCACGTCCAGGGTTGTCTGAATACAGCCTGTAGTCATGATTGGTTCCTAATTGACTTGTGAACACATTATGGTAAGAATTTGTTTTGTTTTTTGTTCTTCCAATTCCAGTGTAAGAAGTTGCCAATCACTTTAATAGCATTTTTACGAAGCAGTGCCGGCTTTGTCTTGACTTGTGCGCATTGTTTATTTAAAAATAGACACACGAGGAAGAGCAGTTGGCTCTGAAAATGAAAAAGCGCTTTTGAAGTGTGAGATTCCTGGTTAATTATCGTCCTACTTTAGCAACAAACTCAGATTTAATATTCTCTCATTAAGGCCGGCTCAAGTTTTAGTTCGTTTTAACCAATTTTGCAGTTGACTGATTTGCTGTGTTTACCTTCTAACTTTGTTTTGGAAAGTTAAATATTCAGTTATCACCGCAATTACTCTAAAGATGCAAAGTTTTTTTTTTTCTTTTCTTTTGTCTGTAACATATGATTTCTTCAACTGCTACTTCAGCATTGTGAAATATTCATGTTGTTTTGCAGTAAACTGTGAATAATCAATCAGAGAAAAGCCTATGGGCAAAAGCATTACAACTGTTTAGAGGGATCGATGATGCAGACCAGCTCAAGATGGGTACTGGTGGTATCCATGTTTGTTTTCATTGTAATATTGTTTATGTTTCTCCTTCCTCAGGTTGAAGTTGCTGACCTCAAATACAGGTCACGTGTTGATGAGAGACTGCGCCTTCAAGACACTCAAAGAGCATTACATCAAGGACCCGCTCACCCATTTACTTTGATACATTAGTATGCGTCAGAGTCCTGCACGGGTCCAGTTTTGGAGACCCTGGACCAGGACTGAACTAGGACTAAACCAGGGCTAAACCAGAACTGAACCAGGTCTCACTGTCGGGACGGGCTCGGATGCGCCCGCGTAGACAGGTGACAGCAGGCAAAAGGCAAAAGGACCGGTGCAGAGCTGCGCGCCCCACAGTCCAAGATTAGTCCTGGTTTAGACCTGGTTTAGACTTGGGTTAGTCCTGGTGTAGTCCTGGTTTAGTCCTAGTTTAGTCTTGACCCGCTCATGTGTAATTACTACCACATACCTGCCCGTAAAATTCCATAATGTTAAAACCCGCCCACGTACCTGCGGGTACCTGACCCGGTGCAGGACTCAAGTATACGCAGACGCTGGGGAAAGGGGGCGAAGTGGGTTAAATGTTTTGCCCAAGGACAAGACAATGGCATGTACACTTTCTGTGCTGAGCTGAGCTGGTATCGCACCACCAACCTGATGTTTTATGTCCAGGGCGGAATGTGAACTCCAAACCTTCAGATCAGTGGACAAACCTTCTTCCAACTGACCTACTGTCACCCAGAATGGGATCATTAACACTGTCGCCTCACAGCAAGGTGGTTCCGGGTACAACGCCTGGGCCACTACGGCTTTAATTGAGTTTGCATGTTTCCCCCATCAACCCAAAACATGCACAACACAAGAGGCAAAATCCTCCAGCTAAGGTTGTCCTGACCAAGACTACCTCAAGATCTGGAGGTGGGTCCATTGCTCCTGACAGGTTTCCCCAGCGGTGCTGAAGGATGGGTCAAATGCAAAGAATAAATTTAGGGTTAGGGGTTAGAGTTAAGGTTTAGGGTTTAGGATTAGGGTCAGGGTTTAGGATTAGAGTCAGGATTTAGGGTTAGAGGGTTGTGTTTGGGTTAGGGTCAGTGTTTAGGATTAGGGCTATAAGGTTAGGGTCAGGATTTAGGATTCGGATCACGGTTTAGGGTTAGGGTATGAGTTTAGGATTAAAAGGTTAGAGTCAGGGTTTAGGGTTAGAGCATTGTGTTTGGGGTTAAGGTCAGGGTTTAGGGTTAGAAGGTTAGGGATTAGGATTAGGGATAGAGGGTTAGGGCCAGGGTTTAGGATTAGGGTAACAAGGTTAGGGTTAGAGTTTAGGATTAGGGTCTGGGTTTTGGGTTAGAAGGTTAGGGTCAGGGTTTAGGATTAGGGTAACAAGGTTAGGGTTAGAGTTTAGGATTAGGGTCTGGGTTTTGGGTTAGAAGGTTAGGGTCAGGGTTTAGGATTAGGGTAACAAGGTTAGGGTTAGAGTTTAGGATTAGGGTCTGGGTTTTGGGTTAGAAGGTTAGGGTCAAGGTTTAGGGTTTAGGATTAGGGTTAGAGGGTTAGGGCTAGAGTCAGGATTTAGGGTTATAGGGTTGTGTTTGGGGTTAAGGTCAGGGTTTAAGGTTAGACGGTTAGGGATTAGAATTAGAACTAGAGGGTTAGGGTCAGGGTTTAGGATTAGGATGACGGTTTAGGGTTAGGGTATGCGTTTAGATTAGAAAGATTGAGTCAGGGTGTAGGGTTAGAGGGTTGTGTTTGGGGTTAAGGTCAGGCTTTAGGATTAGAAGGTCAGGATTAGGGCTAGAAGGTTAGGGTCAGGGTTTAGGGTTAGAAGGCTAGAGTCAGGGTTTAGGATTAGGGTAAAAAGGTTAGGGTTAGATTTTAGGATTAGGATCTGGGTTTTGGGTTAGAAGGTTAGGGTCAGCGTTTCAGGTTAGGGTCTGTGATTAGGGTTAGAAGATTATGGTCAGGGTTTAGGGTAAAGGGTTAGGGTTAGAGTAAAGTGACACCCTAACTTGAAAACTTGTACTTGAAAAATATCTGATCTATAAGTTTTTTTTATCCTGTGAAACATTCCAGTCAGACAAACAGAACTAGACCAATGACTCAGCAACTTTATTACTCCCAAAAGAGCACTTCGGCTTGAGGATCTCTGGCCACGTCAACAAACCATAAACAAAATCATATATATTCAGTAGTGTTGTCATGATACTAAAACTTCAAACTCGATTTCAGTACTAAGGAATAGGCTCGATACTCAATATTGATTTTGATACCACAATGACTACAAATACCCCCCTTTTTTCTTAGACAATATAATGTCATTTTCAAGATTAAATCATGCCTGAATATGACACATCAACTATATTTTAAAAGAAATTTGTACATATATAGGCTGCGCTTGCCTCAAAGTAACTTGTTGTAACTTGTAATATTTACACAGAAAGATGGTACACATGAAGATTTTTATTTTTAATTAAATAACGGTACATGCTTTTTCCAAACAGTGCCTGTAACACGGCCGTAAAATGACAGGATTTCAACAGGATTATCAGACGCTCTACTGTGCATGTCTCCAGCAGAAAGAGCCGCTGTCTTGTCTGGTATCATGTCAGTGTCTGGTAGGATTTCAGCAGATTTCAGGATCTGCCGGGGGCTAGTTGTGTCGATCAGGTATGAGTGGTACTGAAGTGTGAGATGTTTCTTCTCGTCATTTACGGACTGACCTGCATTTAACGCATTTGGGCCATTTAGACGTATCCCACTCACAAATGTTAGTTTAGCATCATAGTTAGTTAGTTAGTTAGTTAGTTAATTTGTTAATTAGTTAGCTAGTTAATTAATTTACTTTTTGTTTTTAGAGTTTTAGTGCACCGACAACATCATGTTGCAATTTCATGTTAACCACACAGACAGAGGCGTTTTCTGCACTCAGGCTCCACGCGATGCAATGATTATGTTACCAAACAAATAATTCGTCCATATATTAGCCACATAAGCCACAGGGTTCAAAGTGTGAGAAAAAAGTAGCGGCTTATAGTTGTACTTTCTTTTATATTACCATGTGGTCTTGCGTAATCTTTCAGTTTAGGTTCCGTATAGGTCCATGTGTGTATACTAGTCTATGTGCTCTTATACTTGTTCTGATACAGCTCAAGATCTTTCTAAAGCTACTCAGGAATTGTGATTGTTTTTTTTAGTATTGATACTTCAAATGATCAAAAATAAATCAAATGAGAATCTAGTTTCGATACTGGTACCTACAACTTCCACACTTTACCCTACAACATACATACATACATACATATCCATTTAGCACATCTGTAGAGACACCTACTCTGCCGAAAAGTAAAAGAAGAAGCATGAAGGCAAATCCCCCCCAGCAAAAAAAGTTCCACATTGCACCTTTAATTAGCATTACTTAACGACTCATCAAAACAAGCCAATTAACAAAAGTGAACCAAAATCACTAGTCTTTTCCATCTAAAGCTAACACAACCCAGTGCCCCGGGCTGTGTACCCACATCTGCGCGCCTCCACTGAACGCTCTTATTTATTTACACAGCTTAAGAGCCTAATGAGCTGCTAGCACAAATTGGCCTTAAGTAATTGTCTGTGCGAATAAATAAAATCAAAGTGACAACGCTTCTTTTCTGCGAAACCTCAGATCGGCTACAGTTTCCAGTAAACAATGTACAAAACAAATGAGCTTGATTTAAACTGTATTACGTATCCGAGGCGATGCTTTATCTCACAATTAGCTCCTTCCCCTGCGTTCCGACAGTCAGTCTAATCGTCCACATTCACAAAAAGTTTGAGTCGTGTTTTTGGCTCCTGAGGAAGAAGAATGTCTGTTTGTGTTTCCCTCCAGCGCTAAACCAGATTTGGCAAAACAAAAGTGATGAGGGGTTCCAACAAAGGATTCGAAAGGAGGCGAGTCTCTGTGCTGAAATTGTTGCTCTGTTTGATTCGTTTTTTTAACTAGTTACTTAAAGATGCGTTTACAGAAAGGTTGTGTACAGTATCTTTAAAGCTGCTCTATAGTTCAATGGTCAGTGTAAATGAACAAATTGTACTTTTTCTGGTGTAAACAGTGTGGAATGCTTCATGTTGAAAAGAAAATTGGCAGCACAGCTATTAGTAACATGACTATATCAATATGTTTTGTGGCCAGTTTAAGCTTTACAGTGGCTCCTCATTTATCACGGGGGTTACGTTCTAAAAATAACCCATGATAGGTGAAATTTGTGAAGTAGTCAACTTTATATTTTACAATTATTATATATATTTTAAGTCTGTAAAACCCCTCACTACACACTTTATACACCTTTTTCAAACAGGACAGTTACAACCCTTTTTGCAACCTTCTTAAAACTTATTGCTGCTGAGATTCATTTATTCCGTAATGGAGTCCTACAGAGTCCTGCACAGGTCCATTCCCACTCGCGCAGTACAACACCACACCTGCCTATTAACCTGAGATAATATCAAACTTTTGCTCTGCATACGCCACGGACTGAACCAAGACTAACCCAGGACTAACCCAGGACTAACCTCGGACTGATTCCAGGACTGAAGAAGAGGACTAAACCAGGACTAAACCAGGATTAAACTAGAACTGAAACAGGACTTACTGTTGGGGCGGGCTCAGAGGTGACCACAGGAGAAAGGACCAACACAGAGCTCCACACCTCACAGAGCCAAGTGCAGTAATTGCCCGATCGCGCTTTGTGAACACCCTGCTCGGGGTTCGCTCTCTTAAGTACAAGGTTAGTCCTGGTTTAGACCTTGTTTAGTCCTAACCCACCCTTGTGTAATACGCAATACTCATTCATATGCTGTAAAAAGAAAAAAAGAAAAAAAACAACAGTTTAAAGTCATACCAACATTCATACCAACATAACATTCCAGGCGAAGAACAATGCACCTTTAACGTTACATTTTGAAAATGTGTGTTGTGTTAAATTACAAAAAGTTGATAGAGATTATATTTTTGTTGACTGAAAGGACCATGCAGTTTGTCTGATATGTAAAGAAACTGCGGCAGTTCTCCAAGAATATAATCTGTTATAGGGCTGACCCGACCCCGGCCCCCCATCACCGTCAGGAGGGATAATGTGGCCCCCAGAGGAAAAAGTTTGGTGACCCCTGATTCAATATTTCAGTCAGTGTACATGCAGAAATTGTATTTTTCCTTGTATTTGTCATCTGACGCCCTCTGCTGGGGAATGGTTCATGTTGAAAAGCCCAATCAGCAGCACAGCTAATAGCAACATGACTATATCAATATGTTTTGTGAGAAAAGTCTGTTAGAGCTTTGTAAGTTTGAGGCCAAAATATAGACTAAAATAAAAACAAGTTTCTTTTTCTTTTCTTTTCTTTTTAAAATTTGGTTGCATTTATTGCTCCAAAAACATTAATCTTTATTCTGAGCAGGATTAAAACTGGACAAACCTGACTCTTAGGCCCCGCCCACACTAGTATGTACTCGAATCGTTTTTGTTGTGGATGCAGTGTTCGTCCACACTAATCCAATTGAAAACGGCTCCAGAGATGGAACGATCTGGTGCCGCCAGCTCCCACGAATTCATTTGAGTACGGATCTGATCCGGCATTGTGTGGACAGAAAACACTGATACGCCGATGTAGGTCTATGATGTAGTAATTCACCACCAAAATGCTAAGAAGCTAGAATATATGTCCATTCATATATATGGTCTATGTGTATGACCTGCAGATGTATAATCTCTGAAAAGTTTCACATCAATCATCTAAAACGTGATAGAAGCACAGAACAGACTCACCATCAGCAGAACACCCCTCTGTCACAGAAAGAACACATATAATGAGTCATGTCCTTTAGTCTGACAGAAGCTGAACCAGCTTACAAGGAGCGAGCTGTTTTTTGAGCGCGTAGTATTAAGCAAATTAACCATGCAGTTTTAAGTTTTGTTTCTGTAAAATGTAAACAACTATCCTCAAAGCTGTGTGGATAGGGAAGGATTGTGGACACAGAAACGACGTGTCTGGACGCATTTCCTTTCAGTGTAAAAGTAGTCTTATTTTGCTCGGGGGAGGACCTCATCTTGCTCGTTGCCATGGAAAACCTTTCCTTTGTTCCATTTATAACATTCCACAGTATGGCATAAAACATTGTAACTTTCTATTTTTATGGAATCATGCCACAAAGTTCTGAAGAAGGAATTTCAAATATTTCTTTCCACCGAGCAACTTCAGATTAAATAAAATCATTACTTTAATTTTCATCATTTTTGAGACAACGCACATTCACACTTTCTTAAATAATGTCCGAAACAAGTAATCACTCGTCACTTTCTCCTCCCGTTACAGTTTGCACCGCTGCTTAACAAACAGCCCGCAGCTTTCAAACAGCGAGCACATTGTCCAGGTTTACTCACTGCAGGCCGTACATTTTTGGAACCTGGAGCTCGCGTTGCCAGGTGTTTGAGACAGAAATATCTTCCTTTCCGCTTGTATGTGCCCGGGGTGCAGTTTGGTTCTGGCACAGAGAAAGCGTAGTTCCCTTTTCCTCACATACAACAGTTGTGTACAGAGCCGAGTGCAGCCATTTCCTCTCCCCAGGCCCCCGGAGCTCGTGCTGTCAGACGCTAAGAGTTTTGTATTTGTCACTTCCTGAAGCTGCTGCGAGAACACATTTTGGATTTTGGATTCATGGCAACACTTCAGAGCACTTAAGATTTCTTTTCCCTCAAAATATGTTAATGCGGTGAACTGTACATTAAAACTGCAAGCAGATATAAACGGACGTTACAACTTTATCAAACCAATCGTGAACGGAAGCCATTGAGCTCACATAATAACAACGAATAAGTAACTAAAAAGTAATTGATGTCAGCCTTATGAGCATTATATTAAAACCGCAAGCAGGCATAAAGGGACTTTGCACTCATTTTCATGTTGTAAACTTTTATTAAACCAAGTAAGAACACAACAAACCTCAAGACCACTGCGCACATTCATATAACTAAAAAGTAATTGTTTTCTAAGCATAGAAAACATTATGAAAATGATATTAAAAGTGCAAGCAGATATGAAGGGACGTTGCACTCGTTTTCATTTTGTAAACCTTTATTAAACCAAGTAAGAACACAACAAACCTCAAGACCACTAGGTAAAATTGTATAACTAAAAAACAAATCGATTTATGAGCATACAAAACATGAACACTGTATTAAAACTGCAAGCAGATATAAAGGGCTGTTACCTTAATAAAACCACTTACGAAGAAAAGTCAGGACTCATTGAGCTTACATAATAGCAATGGGCACATTTATATAACTATACTATTACATTTATATAATAGTGTATTTAAATGGGCTATAAGGACTTTATTCTTTAACCTTCATCCTACTCCTTTTGAGCCCCAGGTCCTAAATATGTACATGTACAGAACATATCCTTGTTCTTTGTTATTGTTGTACCTTGCTCAAACAAAATAAAAAATTATATAACTACAATTTCACTGCATAAAGTTATATAAACACTATATTAAAACTGCAAGCAGATATAAAGGGACGTTGCACTTGTTTTAATTTAGTAAACCTTTATTAAACTAAGTAGGAACATAATACACCACAGGACCACTGGGCACATTGTATAACTAGTTATGCATGAGTGTATTATAAGCATAGAAAACATTATGAACACTGTATTAAGACCGCAAGCAGATATAAAGGGCTGTTGCACCCTTAGCAAACCAAGTAAAAAGCCCTGGAGTCACTGATCTAGAAGTTTTTAGTCCCGATCCTGGCCAGTCCCATAAAGTTTATAATTTTCATTCCCTCTCCCACCCGCATCTGCAATAGTTTGTCCCGCTCCCACCCGCAAGTCTTTCTTCAGCTCTATCAAACACTGAGAAGCGGAAAGGAATTGTCTAAAATGTGTGCGAGATTAGACCACATGCAAATTTAGGCTGCTTAAAATGCTTTTATTAATGCCAAATAAAATATCCAGCACAAACTTTGCATGATAGGCAGACATTATTCATTTGTATATTTTACTTTACACTCGTATTTAGTTTGCGCCCGGAATGAGCTTTCAAAATGTGTTCCGGGCTGCACTGTTTTGTGTCGGGCGGGAGAGCTCTACACTGAACTAACACTAGGCATATTTCTGTAACTGAAAGTAATTTATTTGTGAGTATGCAAAACGTTATGAACTCTATATCAAAACTGCAAGCAGCGATGAAAGGCTTTCACACCCATCACTAAGTGGAACCAGGTGTTATTAGCTCTGAATATGAATTATTCAAATATACAAGAATGAAACAGGCAGGCCTACCTTTTTGACGATATCTGTCCTTACCCCAGTATAGATATTAGGGCTGGGTGTCATGAAGAAGTTGCAGATACGATACATACCTTGAGACCATGATATGATGCATATCTCGATACTGTGCACTGTCGATTTGATATATCTTTCAAATCGATTCAATACGGTTCATTAAAAATAAAGGCGAAATCATGGCTTTATTAAACCAAGTTCATATGAAACACAAACATTTTAATCCTCAAAACAGTGAAAACATCAAATGTGTCGCATAAACGAGTTTCCTTCCACTAAACAAGCAACAAAATTGTAGCGCCGTAACAAAATAATTTAGTAAAATATACCAAAAAATACTCTTGGCCCACGATATCCATACTGTTAAACAATATCATATATTGATATTTTGATATTTTTGCACAGTCCTAATAGATATATTATAAAAGCATTTCTTAGAGTCAAAATAAAACTGTTTTTTTATCATCTGCAACCCAGGAAATAATGCAACTTTACTGTTAGAATATTAGTTTCTGTTAGCAGTGATGTGTCGACCCCCGCTCTGGTCTCTGGTGAATAATTATGATGCTCACAATGGATAAGGTAATTGAAGAATAACTCTGGACCACTGCAAACATTTGAAACAAACTACAGTTGTCCCTCGCTATATGGCGGTTCACCTTTCGCTGTCTTGCTGTTTTGCGGATTTTTTTTGTGCAAGTTTGCATGCCTTTTTATTACAGAATATGAACGCACATTGTGTTCCTCCACCTGCATCCTGATTGGCTAAGGGACTCCTGTCTCCTGTACAGTACAGAATGTGTTCAGACAAATTTACATAAATGTTGGATCTCTAGCAGTGTGATTCTGAAGTTCTATATGTTTGCAAGTTTTCGCTCCGACAAAACCCACAATGTCGATGAAACTTTCTGCACCGACAAAGACTAATGCGGTCGCACCCAAAAGCCAGAGGAAGATGCAACCATCCCACAAAAAGTTGGACTTCTGGACACGCTGTGAAGTTACGCGCTGTAGCAGAGTCTTGCACCAGTTTGGGTACCCGCAAATAGTTGCTGAAACCGGGACTTAAAGTGCGATCGGGCCACAGCCGCGCTTACCTTTATGAGGTGCAGAGTTGAGCCAGTCCTTTCTCCTGCGATCACCTTCGAGCCCGTCCCGAGTGAGTCCTGTTTCAGTTCTGGTTTAGTCCTCGTTTAGTCCTGGTTTACTGCTGTTTTAGTCCTAGTTCAGTCCTGGAAACAGTCCTAGGTTAGTCCTGGTTTAGTCTTGGTTCAGTCCGTGATATATGCAGTGCAAAACTTTGATATAATCTCAGGTTAATTGTCAGGTGCGGGCGGGTGCGTTGCTGTACTGTCCTGGGCGGGTGCGAGTCTCCAATGAATGAATTTATTAATGAATCTTTGGTTCGTTACATAAAGAAGAAGGAAAATAACATAAGGATGACAGCAGCAATAAGTTTTAAGTCTGTGAAAAGTGTATAAAGTGTGTGGTGAGTGATTTTACAGCCTTAAAACAGATATAATAATTATAAAATATAAAGTTGACTACTTGATTTCACCTATCGCGGGTTAATTTTTAGAACGTAACCTCCATGATAAATGAGGAACCACTGTACTCCTGTTTCTAAAATCCCATACGCCGCCTTTAACAAAGCGAATACAAAAAGCGCAAGGTGAACTGTATCTCTATTTTACCGGGCGCACAGTTAAGATCTCGACATCGACCACACCAGCCCACGCAACCACTCTTCCTCTGTCTCTGTCTCTTTCTCGCCATCTCCTTCTTTCTCTCCTTCTCTCTCCCTCGTTCTTTCTCCCTAAATAAAATATATCTCGTAACAGAAGTGCTTTTACTCCTGCTCCGAGCGGTATGGACCTGTCTGCTGGCATGAAACGCTAGCCCTGAGAATTTATGATTATTTAATGCGTTCACTGTCAACAGCCGTATAAGGAACTGTTTACCAACTTTTGCCTATTAGCTAGTCCCTGTACCCAACTCTAACCTGGAAGTCGCAGCATATAGAGTACGCTCAATGTATTCTACTTTTATACATTAAATATTTCATAGCGTATCTTCCTAACTTTTACCAATTAAGCGCACCCCGGGGGTAAATTCCGAGCGGTTGGGGCAGGTTGGGTTCTTCTCTTCTGCTCTGCTCTCCTTTGGCACAATGTCAATTAAAGTGACAGCGCCTGTCAGTGTCAGGGTGGATGGGGTGACATGCTGCTTCCATAGGCTCTTAATAGGAGCTCGCCACCTCCACTCAACTCAAACCTCCGCCGTAATTGTTCTGCATGGGCTCATACGCTCACCTGTTTGAAACTTTGGCTCTTCTTCTTTTTTTTTTTATTTCGTTTTTTGGCAAATTTTTGAGCGCGTCTGTCTCCCCTGCAGACTGGAGTTGTCACGGGGTTTTTCTTCCAGAATAAGATAGCATTCAAATGGGGCGCACAGAAGTTTGACACCTCTTACGGCTTTATTCAAAACAAAATCTGGAGTGTGATGGAAAATATAGAGTCGCGTTAAGGAAATGGAAGCAAAAAAAAAAAAGTGTACAATTTTAATTTGTGTGTCATTTGTTCATTTGTTTTTCAATATAAAACCAAAAATAAGAAAACAAAACAAAAAAAAAAACAATTTTCTTCATTATTTGTCTTCAAAACCAAAATGAAAAAACAGATCATGATTCTTTTTTTTTTTTTTTTTTTTTTCAGTTTTCGATTTTGTGTTTAAATGAAGGATGGAAAAAAAATGGATAAGGGCCGTTTCTTGTTTTCGTGACTTAAACTACGATGCCGGACTTTTGCGCCGCATACGGACTGAACCAGGACTAAACCAGGTCCGACCAGACTGGAACCAGTTCGGGACTGAGGCCGGGACCAGACCAGGACCAGGCCGTGATTCAGACTGGGACAAGAGCAGGACTGAGGTCGAGACCAGACCAGGACCAGGCCGTGATTCAGACCAGGACCAGACTGTGATTCAGACCGAGACCAAACCAGGACTGAGAAGAGGACTTAGGCCAGAACCAGACCAGGACTGTGACTGGGACCAGACCAGGACTGAGACCAGGACTTAGACCGGGACCAGATCAGGACTGAGCCTGGGACCAGACCAGGACTGAGACCAGGACTTAGACCGGGACCAGATCAGGACTGAGCCTGGGACCAGACCAAGACCAGGCCATGATTCAGACCGGGACCAGACCAGGACTGAGAAGAGGATTTAGGCCAGAACCAGACCAGGACTGAGACTGAGACCAGACCGGGACCAGGCCGTGATTCAGACCGGGACCAGACCAGGACCAGACCAGGGCTGAGACTGGGACCAGACCAGGACTGAAAATATTTTAGTCCTGCTTTAGTCCTGTTTTAGTCCTGGTTCAGTCTGTATTATTCATTTAAACACAAAATCAAAAACTGAAAAAATTATTTGTTATCTATTTTTTCATTTTGGTTTTGGAGACAATGAAGAAAACTGTTATTTTTTCATTTTCTTATGTTTGGTTTTATATTTAAAAAAACAAATGAACGAATGATACATGGATTCATTTTTATTTCACAAATAAAATAATTATAATTACACTATGGATGGGTAAACAAGCATGACACTTGAGCTCTGAGAATTTATGATTATTTAATGCTTTCACTGTCAACAACCGTACGAGAACAGTTTACATAAGCTGGTCCCTGTACTCCATCCTGGAAGTCGCAGCATATAAAGTACTGCGAATATATTCTACTTTTATACATTTAATATTTCATAGTATCAGATTTAAATTATGTGAATTTTAATGTACAAATTAAATCATTGTAATTGCACTTTATGAATGGGTAAACAAATGCGGTTCACATGATTTAATTTTTATCTGGAAAAAGTGTGAATTAATTTTCCTGAATTTTTACATTTTACTACAATTTTGTAATCTTTTTTCTGAGCTGTTTTAAACATTATTTCACTTTTATTTATTTATTCCTTCATGACATTTGATTGGAATAAAGCAAATATGCATTAATATTAAAATGTATTATAATATTTATGCACAATATTACTTGACAGGGCTAAAACTTTTATTTAAAATTTTGAAATTATTTTACATCTAAGCTACCAGCGATCTTTTTGCCGCTGTCCACATCTAATACAGTGTGTGTGCAGTAAATAAAATGTACATGTAAGGGTGATGTATGAAAATGCAGCTTTCTAATTTGTAAAGTAAATAAACTGTACTCTCCATACACTCTATATACTAATAAAACCATAAATAAGGCAAGAGAAATAGCACGTCTGAAACTGCTGCATTTAATTTCTATATTTCATGGAGATTAAATGCTAATTTAGGAGGAGTTTTCAGTTGAAGAAGGGATTGTAATTTAAGTAAAAATCAGCTATGTGCGAAGAATAAAATGATCAAGTTTAATGATATTTAAAAATGCACTGCGCAACTTTTCACATCGAGGTTTTTATTTGCCTGTTTACAGTGTTGGGAAGGTTACTTTTAAAATGTATTCCCCTACAGATTACAGAGTACATCCCCCAAAATGTAGTTTGTAACATAATCCATTAAATTACTTAAAGTGAGTAATGTAATCTGATTACTTTGGATTACTTGATTTGCTGTAGAGAAGCAAAGACGAGGATATCTTCACATAAAATGTTTTGTCTGCTTAAAGACAATGAAAGCCCAGACTTTATTAAAAATATTATTGATAGAAGAGGAGGAGACACGGTCCACGCAGCATGGTTTAGTCCTGTTAAATCCTGTTTTAGACCTGGTTTTAGTCTTGGTTTAGTCCTTTAGTTTAGACCTGGTTTTAGTCTGGTTTAGTCCTGTTAAATCCTGTTTTAGACCTGGTTTTAGTCTTGGTTTAGTCCTGGTTTAGTCCTGGTTTAGACCTGGTTTTAGTCCTGGTTTAGTCCTGGTTTTAGTCCTGGTTTAGTCCTGGTTTAGTCCTCATTTTAGACCTGGTTTAGACCTGGTTTAGTCCTGCTTTAGTCCTGGTTTAGTCCTCGTTTTAGACCTGGTTTAGACCTGGTTTAGTCCTGCTTTAGTCCTGGTTTTAGACCTGGTTTAGACCTGGTTTTAGTCCTGGTTTAGTCCTGGTTTAGACCTGGTTTAGTCCTGGTTTTAGTCCTGGTTTAGTCCTGGTTTAGTCCTCGTTTTAGACCTGGTTTAGACCTGGTTTAGTCCTGCTTTAGTCCTGGTTTAGTCCTCGTTTTAGACCTGGTTTAGACCTGGTTTAGTCCTGCTTTAGTCCTGGTTTTAGACCTGGTTTAGACCTGGTTTAGTGTCCGGCATTAAGTTGAATTACAGAAAAAAAAAAAACAACAAACACAAATAAAAAAACCAAAAAGGGATATAGCCCCAAAATGTGAAAACAGGAAAATACCAACAAAGTAACTGTAATCCAATTACCACTCACTGAAACAGTAACTGTAACTGAATACAGTTACTCATAATTTGTACTCTGATTACGTAACTCCAGTACATGTAATCTGTTACTCTCCAACACTGCCTGTTTATGCCTATAATGTTCCAGAATGTGGCTTTAAACTTAAGACAAGCAAGTGACACCATCAGCTACAGATCAGATGAATGGAGAGGCTTTGTTAACAATAAGAATGCATGTTTATTTGGTCATAAAAAAATAAATAAATTGGTTAAATTAAATGAAAAGACAAAATTAGTGAGGAGTATTTTAATGCCCTACTATGGCACATACAAGTACCATAGAGACAAGCAGGTTGTGTACCCTCCAAGTTTGTAAAATACACACTGTTTTTTTATCTATGTTATAATGTTGTTTCCTCAAAAACATATCTAGAGTTGTGTTTTGTCTCATTCCTGGGTGTGTTTTTGAGGAGGTAACATTATAATATGACATAAATCTCACAAGAATCAATTTTGCCTAATTGTGGAATCATATTATAAGTATTTTGTGTATGTTATGTTAAATAAAGACAAGCCCGTGACGATGTGAAGTCTGAGTCTGGTGGAGCAGCATGAGACAGCGCCCCCTTCAGGATAAAAACACGTCCCTTATGCCTTTCCGTTTCTGTCTTCCTCGTGTCATTTCTCATGTGTTTTGTTTGAAGTGTCACTGACGGCAATAGGACCCACGGCTCCTCTCTCTCACACGCAGAGGAGGAAGCGTCCGGGGAGAGGGAAGCTCCAGGCGATCTCCTCACATCTACAGTTATTTGTGCTTCATCATGTCACTGGAACAGGTGACAATGAGAAAGGAATGTGATTCTGAATTGAATTTTGGAATATTTGGGTGATTTTTTTCCCCGTCTCTTTTCACACATGATACAGAAGATGGTGAGCGTGACCCAGCAGGCATTTTTCACTTCTCCCTTGTTACATTAAAGTCCCACCGTGGAACTTTTTCATCCTAATAATATACTGAAGATTCTTTTTCAGCACTGAAAAACAGAATAATCATCATCCTGAGAGGATTCTTTTGCATCTCATTTTACCTTCCCCCTGCTGTTTCCGTAGAAATGAACCTCCAGCACCTCCAGAAAGTTATGCAGTGTTACTTTAAACATCCTGTGTTACACAAATTTGATTTTTGTGAGCTTAAATGTAATGTTCTACTCCAAAACCTACATGGAGTTGTGTTTTATTTTATTTTCACATTCCTTTGTACCGCATTTTTCAGACTATAAGTTGCTCCGGAGTATAAGTCGCACCAGACAAAAACTGCGTAATGAAGAAGAAAAAAAACATATATATAGTTGGACTATAAGTCACACTTTTTGGGAGAAATGTATTTTATAAAATCAGAGACCAGGAACCAACATTTCATGTTGAAAGTCAAGTTCTAGTAACAACAATAGAATAGAGAACAACAGACTGTTGACGTCACATATGAACAGTTCTTCAGATAACTAGAGCATCCATCCATCCATTTTCTTCTGCTTTATCAGCAGGTCACGGAGGCAGCAGTCTAAGCAGGGACTCCTAGACTTCCCTTTCCATGCATGTCCTCCAACTCCTCCGCATAACATATAGCATAAACAACATAATTTACCAAACTCTCCATCTCACTCCAAATCACTAAATCCACAGAATTCTTCATCCTCGGTGTCACTTCTGAGCAACTCTGTGACCTCCAGAGGTAAAAGGAGCACCTCTTCCTCTTCTGTGCAGCTGTTTTCAGACTCAGCTCTAGTTCTAGTTAGAATTATTCTGGCCTTTCTGAATCCCGACAGGATGATTTCAATTGTCACTGAAGTCCAGGCTTTGTCGATCCATCCAGTGACTTCCAGGAAAGTTTAATGGTGCAGCCTCCCGGTGTCACACGTTTCTCTCTCACTCCAAACTTTCTTTCTGCTGCTCGATTGCCGTTTTTGGTTGCAGATTTCACTACTTGCAGCTTTAATCTGCAAAATATGATTTTCTGTTTGGGGGCATTTGTGTTCAGTCTTCTCAGTTATTTTTAAAGTTTATCTAAATTTCAAATGTTCAGTGGTACAGAAGTAATGGTGTGATCGACTGACATGATACCGGACAGGACAGCGGCTCTTTCTGCAGGAGACATGCGCAGTTAGAGCACGCAGTGACAGTGGTACAGGAGGAATAATAGCAGCACACGAGCCTAGAGCCTCTTGTGACTGTCAGTGTGAAAATGTTAATATATAAGTCGCACCGGAGTATAAGTAAAAGGAAACACCCAAACCATGAAAAAAGCGTGAAGTGTCTACATCACCAAAGCTTGAAAATGCTCTGTTCTGCTTTGTGATGTCATGCAGTGGTATATTTCAAGTGAACAGATATAGCTGTTTATTTCAGCAGAGAAAGGCACTTCGAGTGATTCTAGTGAAAGTGTATGAGGCTTAAAAACACAGTGGAGCACTTCCTGTATCCTGTATTTGTAAATATGCAGGATTTGTGTGTTAAACGTGTGAATATTTTTGATGAGGAAACAACAATACAGATGAGAAAATAATGCAAAATAGTTCCTTTGAATACATAAAATTCAATTAAGTTAAGTTAGGTTGATTTATATGTGACAATATCCAAGAATTTGAAGTTCCCAGACTTATGGAAAAGAGTGTGAATGAAACAAAAGACAAACTCCAGGTCAGGTTTGGTTTTGGCTGAAGGGAAGTGCAGTGTGGGAAGTGTGTCGTTCCCTGAAGAGACACTGGATTGAGAGTTAACACTTGACAACATTATTATTACAATTCCTATCTCTTTATTGTCAGCCAAGGACAAAGCGGGAATTTTCGGTTGTTTCCCTTCTCTCTCCCTCTCTTTCTCTCTCTCTGTCTCTCGCTCTAACTCTTTCCCCTCTTTCTCTTTCCTTTTTTATCTGTTTTTCTTTCCAAACGTCCACTCTTTCTCTCTCACTTCCTCCATCTGTTTCTTCCTCCCCTCGCTTTTCTCCCCTCTTCTCCTCCCTCCTCTCACCATCCCTCTGTCTTTCTCCTTTCCTCACTCCATCCTGCTTACTTTATCTCCTCCTTCCCTCTCTCTAACTCCACTCTATCATCTCTCCCCTCTCTCACCCTCTATCCTCCTTTACTTTCTCCCTCTCTCAGTTCCTCCTCTCTCCTTCTGCCTCTCTCTCTTTCTCTATATTCTCCACTTCCTCCCGCTCTCCTCTCATTCTCTCTCTTTCTCCCTCCTCCTCTCTCTTTTTTCCTTTCTTTCCCCCCTTCCTCTCCTTCCGTTCATGCCCTCCCTCTCCTCCATAACTGCTCCTCCCTCTCTCTCATTTCCTTCTCTCTCCCTTCCCCTATCTCTCTCTCTGTCTCTCTCCCTCCTCTCTCTCTCTCCCTCTATCCTCCTCTTCATACAACTTTCTCAGTTCCTCCTCTCTCCTCCTGCCTCTCTCTCCTCTCATTCTCTCCCTTTCTCCCTCCTCCTCTCCCTAGCTTTTCCTTTCTTCTCCCTCCCTCCATTTCATTCTCTCCCACTCCTTCTCCCTGTCCATACCCCTCTCTCTCTCCTTTTCTTCTCTCTCCTTCCTCATCGCGCTCTGCTTTCCTTCTCTTTCCCCTTCCATCTCCCTCCTCCCTTTCTCTCTCTTTTCATTCTCTCTTTTTCTTTCTTTCTCTCAACCTCTATCCTCCTCTACTTCCCCCCCATACACCTTTCTCGGTTCCTCCTCTCTCCTTCTCTCTCTCTCTTTCTCTGTATCCTCTCCTTCCTCTCTCTCTCCTTTCATTCTCTCTCTCCATCCCTCTCCCCTTCCTCTCCTCTTCCCTCTCCTCTCATTCTCTCCCTTTAACTCTCCTCCACTCTCTTTTCCTTTCTTCTCCCTCTCTCTCCTTTCATTCTCATCCCTCTCTCCTTCTCCTCTCCTTCCCCATCTCTCTCTCTGCTTTCATTCTCTCTCTCCATCCCTTTCCCTTCCTCTCCCCTCTCATTCTCTCCCTTTCTCCCTCCTCCTCTCTCTCCTTCTCCTCTCCTTCCCCATCTCTCTCTCCTCTCATTCTCTCCCCTTCTCCCTCCTTCTCTCTCTTTTCCTTTCTTCTCCCTCTCTCCTTTCATTCTCCCTCCTCTCTCCTTCTCCTCTCTTTGCCCATCTCTCTCTCTCTCTGTCTATCCTTTCATTCTCTCTCTGTCCCTCTCCCTTCCTCTCCTATTCCCTCTCCTCTCATTCTCTCCTTTTCTCCCTCCTCTCTCTCTCTCTCTCCTTCTCCTCTCCTTCGCCTTCTCTCTCTCTCCTTTCATTCTCCCCTTCCCCCTCTCCGTCCCTCTCCTCTTCCTCTCCTCCTCCCCCACCTCTCCACAGGTGCGTAAAGGCGCTCACACCATTATTACCCCTGGCTCCTGTCCCCGTTGGGAATGGGCCGCTCCCCTGTCACGACTGACACGTCTCCCTTGGGTGCCTAATGGTCTCACCCTACAGCCAAATACCACCCAGCTGTCAGAGTATCCCTGGCCAGAGGTGTCCTTGCAACTCACCACTCACGTGAAAAGAATAATTCAATAAAAAATAAATAAAAATGTACAATGAGAAATGACACAAGTTTCAGCTGCAACGGACAACTTTGTTTGTGCGGTCAAAAGTGAAACTAAATCAAGTGTAGAAATAGTGTTGTCTATGGGGGATATATGTGTGGAGGTGATTGGCAGAAATCCTCCGGGGAGAAAGAGGGAGACGGACGAGAAAAAAGCCCCAATGATGACACCTTTTTTTGGGCTGAGAGGGAGAGGCTGTGATGGACACTTTTCCTGAAGCTGTTATTGACAGTGAGCTGATAATGACGGGCTTAAGAAGAAAGATGTGGAAATTGACAGGTTCATATTTTGTATACACTTCGCAGCTATATGTTAGGTTTGTCTAAAGCAGGGGCGTCAAACATGCGGCCCGGGGGCTGGATCTGGCCCTCCAAAACCTTTAACCTGTCCCTCAGCTGATTTTCTACTAAATATTTTAATTATATTTCCTATTAAAATATTGGTAATTTTCTGTGTCGCTTATCACAGCAGCGTCTCCAGCGCCTCTGTACGTGGCCCCTCCCACCAGAGCAGCACAAATGAAGACTTGTCTCTTTCCAAACGCTCTTAAAGGACGATCGTTTTGACTGTTGACCCTGACACCCTCATCAGCAAAATGTCAAAAATGAGAAAAGTGGAGCCGAGTGCAGGATTTTCCAAGAAAAATTGACTTATTCCTTTTTGCATACAAGTTCATGTTAAATGCAATTTCAACATAATGTTTTTTTCTTAAAGTTTCAGGTTGATCATAATATTATCATGTTTTGTAAAAGAAAGAGTTCATCAGTTAAAAAAGATTTTTGTAATAGATTTGCGTTTCTCTGCACAATATTTGAACTTTTAGGGTATATATTGCATTTTATTTATTTATTTTTTCTGGCCCCTTTGGGATCAAAGTAGGTTGGATACGGCCCCAGACCAAAATGAGTTTGACACCCCTGGCCTAAAGGATCAACTATGAATAGATATTGATACTAAAAAGTCATATTCATGAGACAGAAATGAACTTTGACTGAACATCTTTACGATAATCTGGAGCTGTACGTGATTAGTGAATTCAACTACAGACCTGTCCTCATGTGGTAAAAGACAACGGGCCTCATTCATGAAACATTCTGACTCTGAATTTGTACTAAATTCCTTCTTGCTAACATTTTTGTCATTACTTTTTCTTAACTGAAAATGTTCTTCTGAAAATCAAATCCTATGAACAGTCAGGAGTAGCCAGAAATGAAAATTAGCAGAGGCACTAGGTGGCACCAGCCTGGCTCGTGGTCCATTGTATTGTTTCCCAAAGACTGGGTCGACCCTCAGGTGGGTCACAAGACTTTTTTTTTGGGTCGCCTTGTCATGATCTGCGTGTAGGTCTGCAATATACAGTTATATACATGGATCTGTGAACTTATTGTCATTCTGGGTGAGCATTTTGTCAGAATATCCTGTCCTCAGTAAGACTATTGTTTCTATGATTATTGCTTTCACTACTACATATAAGTGTGAACTGGGATTTTTTGTATCTGCGTGTGGCGTTCTTCTCCTGCACCCTGGACTGGAACTTGCTCCAAAAATCGCAGACAGGCCCACCTATCTCATTAGAAATGTTGAAATATTAAGTATAATTCTAATCTTTTTGTAATTGTTTTATTAACTATTTTGTTCCAATATTGCTGGTTCAATTGAATGTTGAAAAGAAAAAGAAATGGGCTACATTTAATGTCCAAATAGGCGACTTATGGATCCTTTTATTGCTGCTTTAATGACTTTAAAACTTGAGTAATACTAATTGTTTAGAGAGACACGATTACTCAGTCAACAATAAAATATCCTCATTAGTGTTCAATAATGGTCAAATCCACGATTATTTTGTGATTTATGGATAATGCCTGTTGACTTGGGTCGCGAAGGTTTATGACTTATTTTATGACTTTTAAAATATGGGTCCCCAGAAAAACAGTTTGGGACACACTGCTCTATTGGGTCTAACAGACTTTAGGCTGCAGTGAGCCTCAGTCTGTCCCAGCCTCAGTGCCTCCATATGTGCCACTGTCACAGCCCGGGGTCTGGTCACCACGCTGGTCACTCAACACCCCCACACTCCCCTGACACCCCATGACCAGAGCGCACTCTTGTACACCCCCACCCCAGCCCCCCAGTAAAACAGCCGTATTGTGTAGACACGCTTCACCTGACTTTGTTCACTCTCTCCCGCGTACTTTCATGATTGGTCATATATGGATCTTCAGAGGTAGTTTCTAACCAAATACATATTCAATTTTTATGCAAATTAAATATAAACGAGTGTGAAGGTGTTCATGGCTGGATGTTGGTGAATTAGGCTGCGTTCAGACTGCAGCCTGAAGTGACCCAAATCCGATTTTTTGGCCCCTATGTGACCTGTATCTGATCTTTTAATGACAGTCTGAACGACACAGATCCGATTTTTTCAAATGCGACCCAGGCCACTTGGATATGTGCTCCTGAAACTGATACATATCCGATCTTTTGACATGTGACTTCAGTGTGAACGGCCAAAGAGCATTCATCCACCTACACATTATCAACAAACCACAAACGTCAGTATTCTGTGCTGAAGTAGGCAAAAATTGTTAATGAACTCTGTGTCACTGAAGCAAAACACATTGCCACTCACCACTCTTACGCTTTACGACGCTCGCTTCCACAAAACACCTGCCAAAAACCTCACTCCTTCTCAATCTCCTCCTTAAAACAAGTAAGTTGTTCATGTTCTGGCTCCGGTACGAGAGGAACTTTAAAATCGCCAGGTGCTCAATGCTCGCGTCCATGTTTGGACAACTTCCGTAAACACAGAGCACGCTCACTGCGGTTGACGTCATTGTGTGTCCAGTGCACATGCGGGACACTTTTGGTCCGTTTAACGTTCACACAGGGGATCACATACAAGTCACATTTAATTGGAAATGTGAACGACCTCACAAAAACATCGGATTTCACAAAAAAATCGGAATTGAGCGTTAAGCCCTGCAGTCTGAACGTAGCGTTAGTCACTTAAGAAGGAATTTGCGAGTTTAAGAATGCTTTGTGAATCTGGCTCAGAGTTCTCTCAGCATCTTCTTAAAGTGAGAGTTACAAACATTTTTTTTTGGCCCTAACAATGGTCCTAACACAATCATCTTCACTATAAAAATCCAAACACAACTGCTTATGAGCTGAGTAGAGATTGTAGACTCCATACGGACATACACACTGAGATTTCTAAATGTCATGTTTGGTTTTCAATAACGCATCGCATATTACAAACGCAGTGTATTTGCTATTCTAACATCTTTCATCTTTCATATATTCAAATACTGCAACACCGACTTCAAAAATTCACATGTGTAAAGTGTGTGCTCCAGTGTCAGACTAAACCGCTGATTCTTTGTGGTCACTGAGAGCACGACTAAAACTTCTGAGCTGCTCTGTCAAATGAATGAAAGAAGACAGAAAAAAAAAACATGACCAGAGTCTGCTTTTGGGAAATGGTCAATCAGTGTTGAATGAAAAACAGATGCTGCTCAAATTAAATTTTGCCTTGGAAATCTAAAATTCTGTTCAAGATTTTGTGTGATGCTGATTTTGAAAAGAAAAATGCGCAAAAGCGGTTGAAAAAAAAACTGTATTTAATTAATTCATTCATTCATTTTGCATTGTTACTCATTTCTCCACAGATCTGACCTGTAACTCTGCTGGGCCTGGTAGTGTCACCTGCATGTCACTTGTACTGTAGAACAATCAATAACATCTTTGTGTAGATAAGTAAGAACAAAGAATATGTGGTTCATGTTAGGTAAGTATCTAAACATAAGAAGAATAAAACATGTAAATATATAATACATGTTAAAATGTAAAAAGACAAGACTGTTAATGTCTCCACAGCTTCGGGGCGAATCTGACAGAGCTGCATACAGGACACACTAGAGCAGGGGTCTCCAACCTTTTTCCTCCAGTGAGCTACATTTATAAAACGAAAATGCCAGAGAGCTACTAGTTTTAGCAGTCACAAGAAATTTAGTATATAACAGAGCCACAGCAAAACTTGGATGAAGTACAGTTAGATTAGGGTGACCAGACGTCCCTGTTTACCCAAGACAGTCTCAGTTTTCAGCCCCGTGTATTTGTCTCAGCAGATTTATACAAAACATTTTTTTCCCAGTTTTATACAAGAAATGTCCCAGGTGTCCCTATTTTTTACCAATCTCACACCTTCCAACAGTAAAGAGAGGCATACATTGTCATTTGTTTAGGTAAAATACAGAAAAGCTGCTTAAAAATTACCAAAACACACAAAAAAATGTGACTAGTCATGAATGGGCCGAGTATAGAAAAGTTTTCATTAATTACACACTCATTTCACTATTTTAATATTACCAACCACCTCAAAGCAGGGATGTCCCAGTTTTTGATTTTGAAAATCTGGTCACACTATGTTAGATGCCTATAAAAGATAAACCTTTTTCCATTTATTAGTGTACAAAATTATGCATCAAAATGATACATGTACCGTATTTTCTGGACTATAAGTCGCACTTTTTTCATGGTTTGGGTGGTCCTGCAACTTATACTCCGGTGCGACTTATATATTAACATTTTCAGACTGACAGTCGCGAAAGGCTCTAGGCTTGTGTGTCAATATCTAGTACTATTACTTCTGTACTACTGTCACTTTGCACTCTACTGCGCATGTCTCCTGTACAAATAGCCTCTGTCCTGCTGCTAATGAAATATGTAGCCGAAAACGGTAATTGAGCAGCAGAAAGCAAGTTTGGAGTGAGCGAGAATCTTGTGAAGGACTGGCGGAAAATCGGGTATGGAGAACACAGCTTCACAGCAACCAGGCAGGTGCACCATGTAACTTTCCTGGAAGTCACTGGATGAATCAACAAAGCCTGGACGCCAGTGAGAACCGAAACCATCCTGTCAGAATTCAGAAAGGCCAGAACAGAATAATTCAAACTGGAACTGATTCTGAGTCTGACAACAGCTACACAGAAGAGGAAGCAGTGCTCGTTTACATTATGGATCTATGGTTTATCTCTGGAGGTCGCGCAGAAGTGACACCAAGGATGAAGAATTCACTGGATTTAGTGATGTGGAGTGAGATTGTGAGTTTGGTAAACTTATGTTATGTTTTATTATCTGAATAAGTGTTCATATGCTACGTTAACATATTAACACCTATTCAGCCTGTTTTTCTCTGTTCTATTGTTATTACTATAACTTGCCTTTTAAGATTAAATGTCAGTTCCTGGTCTCTGATTTTATAATATACATTTCCCCAAAAAGTGCAGCTTATAGTCCTGTGTGACTTATATAAGTTTTTTTCTTCTTCATTACACATTTTTTGGTTGGTGCGACTTATACTCTGGAGCGACTTATAGTCCGGAAAATACGTTGCAATTGTAAAATTTATCAGGTTTTACTTATTCAGCACAATACGTGTAATTCAGAAATCCCTTGGGGAGCTACTAGGAAGGGGATGAGAGCTACCAGTAACTCCCGAAGTACAGGTTGGAGACTCCTGCACTAGAGCTTGAATGATTTGATTGTTCAGATTCATGGATCAACACATAAATGAATAAAAATGAATACAGCATCTCATCTTGACAATACAAGATGTCACACCAGTTTACAGACGTTTCACTGGCGCTACAAAACCTCACTCATCATAGGCCACTGTCACACTCTGCAAACTGTTTTTCTTGTTGTTGCACAAACAACAAAGGCGAGCAGAAACATTTGGAAAGTGCAGTTTTGACATCACTGGAGCACATGGACAATTTACAGACGAGCATATCGGCCTGGCCATAAAGCTTACACTGCTGCCTGTGCATGTCTCTGTCATTTGGGAGGTCACCACTCACATAATGTCCAAGATATTTAATCTCATCTGTGAGTTGGACGGCACTCCTGCACAGAGAGAAAACAGGAAAATATTGTCTTTTGTCATATTTAGTTTTTTGTTTGGGAGAAAGATACTGGATGTATCTTTTTTTTTATGTTTTTAGTCAGGTACAGTGCCTTTAAGTGAATAAAAGTAACTGAAATGAATGTCACCTCTTAGCACTCTCGCTTTTCTCCCTCACTCTCCTTCTCCCTCTCTTCTTTCTCTCTCTCTTTCTCCCTCTCAGCTTTTTAAAGGTGTAGTCTAGACTCCAGAGGCTCTGTCTGGATGATAGACCTGTTTCTAGAACATCAGCGACCGGAAACTTTTATCACCAAGAGCCACCTGGACGTGAAGTGGACATGGTCTTTGAAGAGACAGATGAAATGAAGAGGGGGAAACCAATTTAAACAGGAAAGACATATTTATTAGTGAAAATGACACAGCTGCATCAACGTTAAAGATCTCTACACCATGTCAGTGTCAAGACAAGAAATAAACCAAGACTAAACCAGGATTAAACAAGGACTAACCCCATAGTCTGTGTACATACAAATGGACATAGCTATTCCAAACATTCCAAGTGGGAAGTGAGCATGGATACGCTTCCGGCTCCACCAACTACGGTCCCAGTTCACTTTATATTGAAAAACCATCTCCTTCTCTCCATAACTGCAACTGTCAGATCTTAAAATGTTCTTATTAACCTTCTCTACATGATCCCTTGTTTTTATTTTGCTCTTTTGTCTGTAAATCAATCAGAATCTTTTGCTGAGTTCGCACCAACAGGTTTGATTGACAGCGTTGCTAAGTGTCAACCTTCTCCTAAACCAGTGGTGCAGGCTTCATAACCTCGCTCCTGGCCGGCTCTTTGGTCGCTATGATTCTTCCACATATGGAATTCTGCTCCAGATTTGCTTCTATAACTATTATCCTCATTGAGCTGCATTTGACTGGAGCAAAACAATGTGGATGGTTCTTTTATCATAAGGGTGTCCCCAAAAATGTGATATAAATTTAAAAGCTCAATGACACTGAACGGTTTAGGTGTTAAACATCATAAGTTTACTATGGGACTGAACATTTTCACATAATTTTAAAAGCAATTATCTTGAAAAATACTAATTTGAGCTCAGTGGTGATGTTGGTCTACCAGATCCTTTAGCATAAGCAACCTTCCTCCTTAAAATTTTGGTTCCAAGTCCAAATTTGTTTGCCAGTTGGTGAAGTTTTTCCAAATTTTGCACTGAAGGCTGCACAGTCTTGGGTGACTGTGTGCAAGAAGATTCCAAAATGCAAAATGACTTCTCTTTGGGAGTGAACGGCACGACTCAGCCTGAAAATAGAACCAAATTAAAACATTAAATATAAAATCTTGATCTGTTTCTACACGTCATTTGAAATTTGAGGTTATTTCAACAAGAATGATTGGCCTGTGAAATGATATCACATGTTTTGGGACACCCTGTATATTACGTGTCCCTCCTCTGTACCTCATATTCACTATACTGACTCTTGCTCCTCTGTACCATGTGTTAATTCTCACTCCTCTCTGCATATAGATTTACCGTCTCTCCTCTGTATCATGTCACTCTCCCTCCTCTGTACGGTATATCCATTCTCCCTCGTCTGTACTATATATTTACTGTCCCTCCTCTGTATGATACATCCACTCTCCCTCCTATAGACATGTCCAAACTTGTATCAATCTGGCATCAAACTCATTACTCCAACAAAAATAATACAACACTTTTACAAACTTTTACAGGCGTAGTTTCCCCAGATTTCCTCCCAGATCCCCCTGTGTGTTTCTGGACTTTTGGGGGGGTAAATCGGGGCCAGAGCGTCGTCTCATTCATCACGTTGGTTTTCTGATGTTGTTCTGACAGCACCTGCTGCTCTGCCGGCTGTGGTTGTGGAGCTTTTGTTTTGTCATTGGCGCCGCGCGGGGAACACCTGGAGCCCGTCGCATCCTTCAGAGATAGAACCCACAACCCCCAAAGAGAGACCGCTCCTCTGGGACTGTCTGACGCCCCCTGCTGGATAGGGTTGTAAAGGGTGGGGTTGTAAAGATGAATTAAAAGGAGGCTTAAGTTTTGAAAGTGTGAAAGCATGTACTGTACAATTGTGAAATAAATAATAATTCTCTCCAGCGACTAGGTCAGGAATTGGAATACACTAGACGGTTTGCAAGAACCCCCGAAGTTGTAGACAGCACACCGGCCAATCAGCGAAGAGCTTTGAAGCCATGACTGGGTCCTTTTTGTGGTACAGCACAACAGTAAACAAAGTGGTTGAGATGGATGTAAACGAAGACAGACGTTCTGTGTTGGCAACGATTCCTGAGATCGTGGATTTAACGATGGTGTAGTATAGGATTTTGACCCCACGGTGAGACTCCAATCCTATTATGGTATGTTGACTCCCCTATAGAATTTTGACCCTCCCGATGAAAATCTATATTTTATAAATAAAGAACTTGAATTCTATAGAAAAACTTTGAATATTAATACTATATCTGCACATTAAAACATACTGACATATTTAAAATTGTTTTTTTTAAATAACTCAGATGGATTTTTTATGTTGACTATAACTTTTGAATGTTAAAAATGACTTAGTTGTTTAATCACATATTTGACTGAAAATGAGATAAGTAGTTATTAATTAGTTAGGTAATCAAAGTGATGTATAATGATTTGGAATCTTGTTAAAATAGACAGAGCTGATCAATTGACTAGTTAAATAGATGATAGGAGAAGATTTGTTAAATGGTTTTTGTAATCAATAACTTCACTTAAAATTACATGTGGATTAGCTGAACATAGCAAACTAAAAACCATAACAATATAAAATACAATAGAAAAAGTGACAAGATTGCTATGCATATGCAATTTTTAACATTACGTTACATTTACACAAAATATCAAGTCGTTATCCATCAAAACATTCCTTAAAATAATAATAAAAGAGAGTGAATAGCAATAGCAATATATAATAAAAGTAAATTACATGAGAAATAATGATCATATAAGTAAAAAAAAGTAAGGGGAGTCAAAATCCTGTGGGGGGTCACTTTACTATAGTGGTATGTTGACCCTGAGGTCAGTATACTATGGGTGTCAAAATACTATCTCACACCGGAACAAAGAGAATGTTTGGTGAATTTTATCAAGGGGAAAGACGTTATTGCCCTTCTTCCTACGGGATTTGGGAAAAGCTTAATATACCAGTTATGTCACAACCAAATAGCAACGATTGGTTAAATAAAAAAAAGTACCCGCCTATCATCGAACAAATGAATCCTAATGACAGTTTCCATGAAGTGAAACCGGCAGATGAATCAGACTAACCAGGACTAAACCAAGACTAAACCAAAACCAGAGTAGAATTTGTAGAATATTTCAGCTTGTCCAAGAAAGGGTGGAAGTAAAATGCTGGAGACCAAACAGATGTCTTAAGCAAGAGAAGTATATTTACCATCAATAATACAGGCCTGGGTATGATTTCAAAAGTGAACATAGTATGATCTTTGAGTGTTTATAAAAGCAAGTGTGGTGAGACTATGAAGGCCAGTAGGCACCGGTTAGACAGCAATGTGCCACAATTTAGATAATGGTATGCCAATGGTAAGCCAAGGGAAGATGATAGTGTCGCTATAGCTCTCCTGTGAGTCAATGTTAAAATTAAAGCCTGTCTGTTATATCAATAGACATAAAAAGACCTATTGTGCTCGAGTCTGCTATAAAGTTATAATCTATGACACCCATGGATCATTATGTTATAATTAACATTTTAAATCACAATATTCATCTAAGGCTACATTTACACTGAAACAAATCACTGTATCACCGTATTGGAAACGATCTGCGTCCACACACGTTGTTTCTGTGTCAACAAATCTACGTTTTACAGAAACAAAACTTAAAACCAGTGGCTAATTTGCATAAACTAAGCGCTCAAAAAACTGTTCGCTATTGTGCGCTGATCCGGTTCAGCTTCTGTCAGACTTAAGGACACGACTCAGTGGAATATATGTGTTCTTTCTGTGACAGAGGGATGTTCTGCTAATGGTGAGTCTGTTCTGTGCTTCTATCGCATTGGAGATGTTTCATGTGAAACTTTTCAGAGATTATACATCTGCAGGTCATACACATAGACCATAAATATGAATGGACATATATTCTAGCTTCTTAGTGTTTTGGCGGTGAATTACTTCGAGGTGCATAGACCTATGTCAGCGTATCAGCGTTTTCAGGCGTCCACACGGTGCTGGATCAGATCCATACTCAGATGAATTCGTGGGAGCTGGCAGCTCCAGATCGTTCCATCTCTGGAGCCATTTTCAATCAGATTAGTGTGGACGAACACTGCATCCACAACAAAAACAATTTGAATACATACTAGTGTGGATAGGGCCTAAAATGGTGTAATAAATTTTGAAAAACAACAACAGCATCTCTGGATAACTGCATATTACACTAGCAACTCACACATCTTCACTAAAATAAATCAAAAATGTACAACCCTGGAATTGTAACAGCTATAGTTTGAGCCTTATTGAACGTTTTTCATTTCTCTGAGAATATTTGTGAACTGTAAAATGGACTCAACTGAACAAAAGCTTTAAAAACAAACAAATAAAGACTATTATTACTAAAGTTTAACAGAAAAGCCGCAACTTAACCACTTAATGGCATCACAAAGTAGAACAGAGCATTTGGAGCTTTGGAGATATAGTCAGCTAGAGAAAAGAATACAGCACTGGTGGATACAGGAGTTTTAACAGCTGTGTCGGTATCTGTTTGGCCCCCTTGTGTGTGTGGCTGTGTGTGCGTGTGTGTGCGTGTGTGTGTGTGTATGTGTGTGTGTGTGTGTGTGTGTGTGTGTGTGTGCGTGTGTGCAGCCCCAAAGCAGTGATTGATCATTAATATTTGATTTCGCCAGGCTTCTGCTGCAGGGAAGCAGGAAAACATATTCTTATTATCCAGCCCTCTCTCTCTCTTTCTCGTTCTCTCTTCTCCCTTCTCCCTCGCTCTCTCACTCTTTTTCTTTTTCTCACTCACCCATCTCTCTCTCCATTTTCTCTCTCTGCTTCTCCCTTTCTCTCTCTCACTTTCCCAGTCGCTGTCTCTCTCACTCCCTCCTCCTCCACTTCTCACCCTCTTCTTCTCATGCTCTCCTTTGTCTCTCTCTCTGTCTCTTTTCCTTTGTATTCATTTCTCTCCTTCCCTTTTCTCTCTCACCCCTTCTTCCTTTCGCTCTCTCCACCTCCTCCTCTTTCCCTCTCACTCTCTGTCCTCCTCCTTCTCTCTCTCTTTCTATCTCTCTCTCCCACATACATAGATCCACAGTGGCATACCCATGCACAGTCCAATTTGTCTGGCGCATGGGGTGAGTGTTCCAGATGGGATGTCCACGGTGCGACCCAGGGCTTGTTTTGGGGGGTTGGAAAGAGGAGGGCAGAGAGAAAGAGAGGAGGAGGGGAGGAAAGCTGGACTTGCATGACATAAGGAACACAGGAGGAGCGGTAATGAACCAGGGGTCAGGTTATTCTGGATTGGAGAAAGCAGTCACCGCTGCACATGTTAAAAGTACATTGGTTTGGAGAACTTGCTGCAGAAGATGTTCCATTTGCTCCCAACTCCATCTAGTGGTAAAATATGATACAGAAAGTAGTAAAAAGCAGGACTCGATAACCTTACATTGTTCATTTTAGGAGATATATTGTGTAAAATTGACATCTTTGAGCTTTTTAAAGGCCCATATTACCCCGTACCTTTGTTATAATGTTGTCTCTTTATCAAACATACCTACATAACATATCTAAATCATGTATGAGCCCATATATTTAGGTTGAGTTCTTCTCTCAAACTGGAAGCACTGTTCCACCTTGTGACGTCATTGTCAAATGTTTTAATACAGTAAGTGCTCCACCTCATACACAGCCCAGAAATCGCCAATCTTCACTGAACAAAATAAAATGTAACTATGAACTTGAAACAAAAACAAAATTTAGCCTAATATAGAATCTTTAATAACAGTTTTGTATTGTTTTATTCTCCTGTATTCAAAACGTCATTGCTCCATTCTACCTCCATTTTCATTGCCACTGGTACATGCCCACTGCTCTGGGCTTATACTTCATTCTACAAATGTATTTTTTAACTCAGAAACAAGTGGCATGGTGGCTGAGTAGCCAGCACTCATGCTTCACAGCAAGAAGTTTCAGGGTTCCCCAGGTTGCCCAGGCCTTTCTGTGTGGAGTTTGTATGTTTCTCCCTGTGTCTGGATGGGTTTCCTCCGGGCGCTCTGGTTTCCCCTATGAACCTAAAACATGCTACAGGTCTCCAAGAAGAACATCTGATAGCTAAGGTCAGTTAAAATCAATCAATGAACCTGCCCAGGGACTTCAGGTGGAAATTAGCATTGATGCTGGTACAATGCATCTCTCCTGTTAAGGTTAATGTAAATTGTGCACTGCCTATGTCTTTTTAAATAAATAAATACAATAAAATAAATACATTCTTTTAAAGATAAAATATGTATTTTTCTGCTGAGCTGGCTCACCTCTCCACAGATCTGGAATAGCTTAATGCCATACTGTGTGAATGAAACAAAACTCAGAACTGAGAATTTATTTATTTATTAAAGTTATATATATATATGTATATATATATATATATATGTATGTATATGTATATATATATGTATGCAAGGTGTCCAAAACAATGGAATTATCCAGAGAAACTTCCATGAAATATTAATGCACACTGCACTTCAACACAACTTTGTACAAAGACATAGAAGTGTTTGAGTAGTTCACCATGACCATGAGGAGGTGATGGAAACTCATTGTGAACAGCTCACAGAAAAAGCTCTTATTTGCTGGGGATAAAACAGCAGTGTGGTGAGGTCTTAGACACTATCGACATCTTACAGTGGTTCTGGGAAGACTCAAAAGTCCAGACATTTTACTAAGTACAGCCTCTAAGAACTAAGAGACTGATTCAGCACAATAACAGTAATAAGGAGATCAGTGAAAAAAAACACACATACGAGTTATGTGGCATCTTTGGAGCAATGAATGTTGTTCAGCTAAAAAATAGACCAGAAAAATACAAAATATTCTGCATGAGGCTATTTCTAAATGTGCTACTTAGAAGAAGAAGAATAGAATAAAGCCAATAGACCCAACAGAAGTAAATGTTATTCCAAGGTGCATTCACATTTATTCTGGATTGGATCTGGTTTGGTCCTGGATTAGTCCTGATCTACACACTTGCTTTGTTTCATGTTGGTGTAGTGCAGTATTTTTTCACCCTGGTACGTGTACCACTGATGCTACACAGACTGCCTCTGGTGGTACGCAAGACCCTCTGCAGTGTTTAATTTGGAGATGAATATATTTATCTTTTTGTCTCCCAAGATGAATTTTTATTTCAATCGACCTTACCCTTGGTCTCATTTTGGACCTGGTTTAGTCTTATTTATGCTTTAAACCAGCGATCCCCAACCTCTGGGGATGGGGACTGCTGGACCACATTTTATTTTGTCGTATTTATCCGCCACACCTTAAAGGCCGGTCCGTGAAAATATTGTCTAACATTAAATCTGTGGCACAAAAAAGGTTGGTCTACTACTTTAGACCAACAGTGTTCGAACGATGGCCCTGAGACCTAGCCAGGCCGGCGCCACCTAGTTCCTCTGCTCAGTTTAATTTCTCTCCAGCAACTAGGTCAGGAATCTAAATACAATAGATGATTCGCAAAAATCCTGGAAGTGCAAGTTCGGGCACCAGCCAATCAACGAAGAGCCATATATTCTGTATTGTCAACGATTCCCAAGATCCGAGGATTTAAAGCCGGAACAAAGAGAATGATTGGTGAATTTCATCAATGGAGAAAAACGTTATTGACCTTTTTTTGTGGAATTTAGGAAAAGCCTAATATACCAATTAGCTCTGTTAGCGGCACATTACATATGTCACAACCAAATAGCAGTGATTGGTTAAATGATAAAAAGTACCCATCTACCATCGAGCAAAGGAAATCTAAGGCTGCGAGGTCAGACGGTTTGTACGAAGTGAAACGAAGTAGAACATGCTGACGAATCAAGATACCTAAGACCAGGGGGAAAATAAGTGAAATAAAATGTGGACACCTCAGCATTAGATCTTATATAGTCTAGATTGCAGTCTGGTGACATTTCAAAACAACCAAATATTGGACTAAGGTCTAGTCCTTGTTTGGTTACAGTTTAGTTTTAATCTTCTGTGAGCACCCTACCTGTTGTTGTCTGGATTTCTTGACAAATCCAGAAGGATAACTGTCTGCATTTGTTATATCATATCATAATTCAGTCAGACTTATTTTTCTCAGTGACTGGTGAAATGAAGAAGCTCACTGGCCACCAATCATTTACAAACAAAATCACATGTCTTTATAGTTTAGTGCTTCATTCACTGATTTACTAGAAATATGTGGCACAAACACTATAGCATTAATAAAAAGTACTTGAAATTTAGCTTCAACAACTCCAAGTGCACAAAACTTTCAACTCAAGTTTGAGCAACACGACCTTATTCACTATAAACACCACAGATCCACAAGCCTGTTAACAATAGCGTATATGATCAGCCTCAATATCACAGCAGTGTTAAAGTTATGAATGAGCCAGTTTGTTCTCACGTATTATTAGCCAATGACGCCACTTATCATGCATTGTCACAAACTGTGCTCAACCACCATCTTTTAAACAGTGTCCCAGCCTTCAGCTTTCCTCCCCCTTTGTCAAAACATCTGGATTTTAATTGGCGCATTTTCTGCCCCATTCACTTCCAAGGTGAAGCTCTCCGCGGTTCACCCGTGTTGAGTGTATGTACGCCATTGTTACACTAATTGCCAAGCTCGCATCACCGCCAAGCTACGGGGAGGCAAGATACAATTTTGCTTCTTTATTGCCTGTAAGGGGCGCTGTGCATTGTTCCGACATCTGGTTTCCTGTCTCAACAACTTGGCAGCGTTTATGTACGTGTTATATCGCGCGTGGGGCGGCTGCATGCGAGTTTGGGGGGAGAAATTGAATTGTTTGAGTTGGCGAGAATGCAAAATGTAGCCCTGATAGATTGAGTCATTTGTTGCGCACTCAATAGGAAGTAGGGATGATTGCGTGGCTTGGCAGGTCCCAGCCACTTGACAGAAATAAGCCCTCTCCAGAAGACACAGCGCACGGTTGGTTCAAAATGTGAGACAGGAAAAGTGAAAAAAATAAAAGGTGGATTGTTAAAGTTTTTCTCATTTAAAAGCTGTAAATACTTGGTCTAGATTGAGAACAGTGTTTAAAATAAGAATGATTTGTTGTGGTTGTGCAGTACAATAGATCCAACGATGAATGATGAACCAAGTCGAGATCAGAAGAAATGTCTTGCTCGTAGGCAAAATGGTATCTGGACTCTCACAACACCTTCACTTTTTAAAGAGTTTGGGATTTGTTACGTTTGCAGTCATACCACTTTGAGAAGATCATGTCAAAATTTAAGAAGGGAGTTGTGCTTTGTTTCTTTCACACATGTTTAACACACAAGCCATGCAAGTTTAGGCTGAGTTCTGGTAAAACACTTTGTTCCACCTTGTGATGTCACAGGAAGTGCTCCGCTCTGTTTTTAAAACTCCATACACCCGGGGTCCCCACACTTTTTAAGCATGTGAGCTACTTATAAAATAACCAAGTCAAAATGATCTACCTACTAGAAAGCAAAGGAGGAATCAGTTTGTCGACTGGACAAAAGTTTATTTGGTCGAATATGTTTTGCAGCTCATCCAAGCTGCTTCTTCAGTTCTGGTCAGAATGCTGGTGGACACTGCCTTATATCTGTCTGCAGGGAGGAGCTAACTAACTACTCTGAAACTAACACACCTACTTGCAGTTTCTGTTCGTTAGTTAGGCCTATTGACCTGTTCTGAGTGTGGGGTCTAATTATTATAACAGTTCATGGCCATAATGGTGCTTTTACACCTCTGGACCTGACCCGGCTACACCTATTGTTCTCTTGTTTGTTTTGATTTAGGTTTGAGGATGAAGTTGTAAATAGGAGACAGATGGTGTCTGAGGCCTCCATTTCTGTTTAGAGAAGGATTCTCTTTCTTAACAAAAATGGCTTCTTTAACTCCCCTCTCAAATCAATTCTTTTCTCTGGCTAAGATCCGTACCTCACCGTCCTCAAAAGAGTGGCCCGTGGCTTTTAGGTGGAGATGTACAGCAGACTGAGGTCCACTGCTGCTCTCTCGTCTGTGTTGGTACATCCTCTTGTGAAGTAGTTATTTACTTTCCCCAATGTAGCGTTCACTGCAGTCTTGACCAAATTTTTTATTCAACCAAACAAACTTTTGTCCAGTCAGTAAATAGATTTTTCTCCTTTGCCATAGATTCTACCTGGACGACTGAGGGATTTTTCACAGAATACCTACTACAAAGCCAGGCAAACTGTACTGCACGAAAACACTCTGCGCCCCCATTTTGGACCCTTACCCACAGCTTGAGAACCCCGTCTTTAAAATGACTCGCTACAGAAAAAAGTAAAGAAAGTGGGTAGGATTTTTAAACCTGTTTTTTCAAGTTCCTAACTGAAGTTACATTCTCTTACTGGTTTTGCAGTGACATTTACCAGCCTCTGCACATTTAACAAACACATGTCATGACAAATACAGATTCTTTTGTGCACTTTTATTAGGCCAGCTTCAACCACATCTCACTCTATGTCTGTTCTGTGCCAACAGAATAACATAAATTTGGATTAGTTTTTGCTTTGCATTTTGTCTTGCTCTTCTAATCAGCGTGCATTGAGGAGGGAGCCTGTGTGCGATTTATGCAGGGAGAGAAAGCACAAAAAGGAGAGGAGCGGCGCGCTGACGTGAGGCAGATGGACAGGTAAGATGTTTTTAAAAGTTTAACCTGCCCTTTGATATACGCTGGTGCATGAGTGGACATAATGTTGCGGACAAGCTGCGTGTGCTGGGGGTGCGTGTGTTTGAGAAGTGCCGTGTAGTGTCCGTGGGTTCCAGATGAGCTCACAGGCCGCAGTGAGAAGTCCAGCGCACTCCCGCACACAGGTACAAGTTTATTGCTGACGGCAGCAGATATAATGAAATATGATCGGACTTGTCGAGAGTCCAAGACAAGACAGAGACAAGACTGAGTCCAAGCACCTTCAAGATTGAGATAAGACAGAGTCCAAGCACCTTCAAGATCGAGATAAGACTAAGTCCAAGTACCTTCAAGACCGAGACAAGACTGAGTCCAAGCACCGACAAGACCGAGACAAGACCGAGTCCAAGCACTATCAAGATCGAGACAAACCGAGTCCAAGCACTATCAAGACCGAGACAAGCCCAAATCCAAGCACCTTCAAGACCGAGACAAGACCAAGTCCAAGCACTATCAAGACCGATAAAAGGACCGAGTCCAAACACCTTCAAGACCGAGACAAGTCAGAGTGCACGCACCTTCAAGATCGAGATAAGACCGAGTCCAAGCACGTTCAAGACAGAGACAAGACCGAGTCCAAGCACCATCATCAAGACCGAGACAAGACCGAGTCCAAGTGCCTTCAAAACCGAGACAAGACCAAGTCCAAATGCGTTTGAGTGCGAGACAAGACCAAGATGGCAAAAAACAGTCTTAACAGTACTACAACACTACTATCTACCTACACTACCTTGGCAATCGACTGGTAGATCTTGATCAATGTATTGGGCATCCCTTTCATACACCTTCATTAGAGTCATTTGGATCATTTCAGCTCTAGAATTGTCGATCTCTACTAAACAAAAGGTAATACTGTAGGTAGCTGTTAACTTGAAAACTACTTCTTGTTGTTGTAAATGTAACAAACACAACTCCAGGTATGTTTTTGATGAGATAACAAACATTTTTATATAGTTTAAATCTCCCAAGAGTCAAGTTTGTGTAATATAGGCCATTTAAGGCTAGAAGTTGATATGAGTTCCCAGTATAAGCTGAAGTAGTTCCAGGTAAAACTGTCACTGTCAACCAGAGGCAAAGTGCTGACAGCGACAGAGCCATTAACAAGAGCCTGTAAATATGTGAATGTGAGCAGACTGCTAAATGTCCCAAACTGGACTGCAAACGCATCACTCAAATATACCGGCGAGTCAGCACTATCAGACAGCACACAACAAACCACACTGTTAGGAATGTGTCAGTGTATATTAAAAGAAATGACAAACAATTTTTATATTTTGGTGAATTGAAAGTTAAAGGTGCACTGTGTACGTTTTTGGCTGAGGGTCCGTCACCGTTTGTTTCTATGGATATGTCATTGCTCTGCCTGGAATGTTCCACACTGTGACATTAAACAGCTCTACCTTACATTTATTCAATTACAGGTGCTTTTATAGCTCAGAAATACCTAGAAAACAGATACTCTGACTGTGAACGGGGTCGCCTCTCCACAGATCTGACCTGTAACTTGATCTGGTTTGGTCTCCGTGAAGATTGAAAGATTTAATGTCATACTACGAAACATTTCAGACGAAGCAATAACATCTCCACGGAGAAAAGAAAAGTTACACAAAGCATATTTAAAGCAGAGTCCTGCACCAGGTTGGGTACCTGCGGGTAAATAGTTGCTGAAACGGGCGGGTTTTGACGTTCTGGAATTTTACAGGCGGGTAAGCCGGCAGGTAGTGAATACACACGGGCGGGTCAGAACTAAATCAGGACTAAACCAGGACTACATCAGGACTAATCTTGGACTTAAGAGAGAGAGAGAGAGAGAAACTGAGAATGGCGGCTGCACTTACCTCCGTGGAGGTCTGCTCCGGTCCTTTCGCCTGCAGTCACCCGACGCAGGCGCACCTCATAGCCAATCCCGACATTGAGTCCTGGTTCAGTTCTGGTTTAGTTCTGGTTTAGTCCTGATTTAGTCCTAGTTTAGTCCTGGTTTAGTCCTCCTGGTTCAGTCCTGGAATCAGTCCTAGGTTAGTCCTGGAATCAGTCCTAGGTTAGTCCTGGAATCAGTCCTAGGTTAGTCCTGGAATCAGTCCTAGGTTAGTACTGGAATCAGTCCTAGGTTAGTCCTGGAATTAGTCTTAGGTTAGTCCTGGGTTAGCCCTGAAATCAGTCCTGGAATCAGTCCTAAATTAGTCCTGGGTTAGTCCTGGTTCAGTCTATGGCGTGTTTCTTCTTCTCAGTAAATAATACCTGTGAAGTGATGACAGTCGAGTTACGTCTGTGAATTCGTATTCATAATGAAGAAAGCTTAACCATTTCATTTCGTGATTGTAATTCTTGAATTCATAACTTTTCAATTTGTATTCTGATGGATGCTTTAGTTCGAATGATTTGTGTGTGATTTATCACAGGCACTGGTGGGTAGCGGGTGCAGGTTTAACTTTGATAAAACCACGGGTTTACGGGTGGGTGCGGTGCTGTACTGCACGGGTGTGGGCGGGTGTGGGTCTCCAAAAACGGACCAGTGCAGGATTCTGATTTAAAGAAGCACTATGCAACTTTTCCTTTGGGGTCGCATAGAACTTTAAGGCGACGCAATAACATCGCCAAGGAGACAAGCCAGTGAAGGACTATCCACCAAAAAAGTTCCATACTGTACCTTTAAATAGCCAAAAAGTAAAATCAAATAAAAAAGTCATGTTTACTGAATAAATTATGTAACTTTTCTGGTAGAGGATCCATCAAATGCTCTTCTCCATGGACCGTGGAAAGGTTATTGCTTTATCTAGAATGTTGCACAGTATGGCATTAATCTTCTAATATTTCTATCTTTATGGAGACCAAATTGGACCAAGTTACAGGTCAGATCTGTGGAGAGGCAATCCCACTCACAGTCAGAATGGCTGTTTTTTTTTAGGTATATCTGAGCTATAAAACCATCTGTAATTCAATAAACGTAAGATAGATCTGTTTAATGTCATAGTGCGGAACATTCTCAGCAGAGCAATGACATAACCATAGGAACAATAAGGTGACGGACCCCCAGTCGAAAAGTTACACAGTGCAACTTTAAATTTAATCGTTCAAAAGTTATTCCGCTTTTACTTGATACAACTTTTTTATACAACAATTTCACCACTTTCAATTACCAAAGCAGAGTAAAGCTAACAACAACTAGCATTCTAACTGCACTTCCTGATTCTTGGACATAAAAACGTTTGTAATTAGATACAGACAGTTCACATCTGACTTATTTTGACTTTTATAATAAACTGCTTATACAATCTCCTTTGTTCACATGAAAAAAAAAAAAAAGTGGGGGGTACAGATCCATTACAATTTGGAAAGTCTGTTTTCTTATTTGAATTCTTACCACTGAAATTATCTTTCAACTTGACAACTGTCTATTGAAGATATCTGCGACATTGCTGTTTTTCTTTGATTATCTTTGGTACAAAATATCACCTGTTTGCGAAATAAGCATGGACACAAATCTAAATGTCAAAACGAAAGACACGCTTTGATTGCGAAACCACTCGGAGATAAGACAACACGCCCCAAAATGTCTGAAAATGTCATAAAATTCGACACAGCGTTCACTTTGCTAATATTTTAAAACTGAAAACGTATTGGAGATGTGTCCCCCCCGTATTGCAGCTTAGATCATCCCACTTTGGTGCTGTGTTTTTAATTCAGTGTTTGGGAGCTGCTTTCAAACATTTGCTCTTGTTTGAAGAAGAAAGAGAGACACTTCTGAGGACTTCTTCTTCTTCAGCCTTGACATTATTGTTCACTTGAAAAATCATAACTAATTGACTTTAAGAGGAAGGTTTTAATCAGGTACTTAGCAGCTGTGAGAAACCGCAATTGCTGGGCTTCAGATGACATAACATTTTATAGGCCTATAATGTTTAAAGGGCCCAAATGACGCTGTTTTCTGATGTAAGTTATGTTTCTTCATCACAAACATACGGAAGCCGAGAGGGGTCACAACACACGCAAACGCCGCAACACATACAAATGCGACAACACAACAAAAAGCCACAACAAACCAAAAAAGTCACAACACACCAAAAAAAGCCACAACGGAAATGACCGCAGGACTCTATTTTAATGCAAACGCTGCAACAAATACAAACGCCACAACACAAATGCAAATGCCACAACACATTAAAAAGCCACAACACATTAAAAAGTCAGAACACATTAAAAAGCCACAATGGAAGTGACCGCAGGACTCTATTTTCCGACGGACCGATCAAGCGGCAAGTGAAGAAGAAGAACTACAACGTGAAATGGATAATGATAAAACAATAAATTAGTTTTGCTTTCCAACTTCTCTGTTCCTTTACTTTTCACGTTGTAGTTCTTCTTCACTTGCCGCTTGATCGGTCCGTCGAAAAATAGAGTCCCGCGGTCACTTCCATTGTGGCTTTTTTGGTCTGTTGTGGCTTTTTTTGTTGTGTTGTCACATTTGTAATTGTTGCTCCGTTTGCGTTTGTTGTGACCTCTCTTCCATACAAACAGACCCAGAGCTGTTTTTTTGTTTCATTCACTCATGTTTAACACACAAATCCTGCATAGTTAGGCTGACTTATTCTCTCACACAGAAATTTGAATAATGTTAGCTCTGGAATTGCCAAACTTTACTTAGCTAAAGGTAAAGTTAGCTGTTTACTTGAAGACTACTGGTTCATGACATCACAAAGTGGAACAGAACTTTGAGCTTTGGAGATGCAAACAGATTAATAACATAAGATTACTCAAACATGTGTGAATGAAATAAACTGCAGGTATGTTTTTGATGAGAGAACAACATTATAACATGAGTTTTGTGTAATATAGGACAGCAGTTTTCAATAGGTGAGGCCTGTCTCCTCTAGGGGGCGTGAAAGAGCCACTGGGGAGGTGCGACACATGCGGACTAAACCAGGACTGATCCCAGGACTGAACCAGGACTAAACCAGAACCGAACCAGGACTGAGTGTCAGGAGGGGCCTGCATAGACTGTCGAGTGACCGCAGGCGAAAGGACCGGCGCAGAGCTCCGCACCCACGGAGCAAAGCACAGCCATCACCTGATCATGCTATATGGACACCCTGCTCCATGGGCTAGGGGTTCTCTGACTCTGGTTTGGTCCTGGTTTAGACGTGGTTTAGTTCTGGTTTAGTCCTGGTGACCCACTGATGTTCAGTGATGTTAAAACTTGCCTTAGTTAGACCTGCATGAAGTTGAAAATGATTTGCTGTTGTAAAAATCATTTAAAATGCACTTAAAAAAAAAAAAGGAAAATACAATAAATAAAAAAACAAAACATATATTATCAGTTGTTTTTGAAACTCATCATTGCCAGGAACAAAAAATGCATTTACTTAAAGGCCTGTGTGGGGAGGGCAGTCAGATGGGATTTAGGGCGGGGGGTCTTTACCTAATCTCAGGGGAGGCTCACATTCACCCAATTTGAAAATCCCTGATACTGGACCTTTAATACAGATGGAGTAGCAAAATAAATATTCATACCTGTATTTTATAATTGAATAAATGTTTTGTTGTAATACAATGAGTTCTATGATAGTCTTTGATAAAAGAAATGATCAGGTTCAGATTCCTTTACACTCAATACATTCCAGTGGTGCTTTTCTGGTGGGGGGTCCATCACCTGCTTTTCTCCATGGAGATGTTATTGCTTTGCATGGATTGTTTCATGGTATGACATTAAACACATCTGTAGCATTTATTAATTACTGGTGTTTCTATTGCTGAAAAATAGAATGGTTCTGTCTGTAAACACTCCTGCCTCTCCACAGATCTGAGCTGTAATGTAGCCTATAGTTGTCTCCCTTGAGAGAGCTTTAATCTTTACCATGAAACATTCTAGACAAAGCAACAACATCTTCATGAAGACAAGCAGAAACGTTACACAATAGTATAGCGCCTATACTCAAGGCAAAGCAATAACATCTCCATGGTGACAAGCACTTGGACAAACGTTAACAGAAAAGTTCCATAGCGCACCTTTATATAATCCCTAAAGTTAAATGTGAGTAGAGCAGCTTTAAAGCGTGCCTAAACCCTGTGCACGAGTGTATGTATGTTTGAATGTGCCTCTGTGGGGCTGGCTCCTTATTCAAAGCGACATTTTAAGCCGTTTAGCTGTCACTCAGAGGCGCAGATGACCACCACACCCCCCACCAGGGTTTTGGTACGACCCACTGGAGCCTTGCCTGTTAATAAGGGCCCTGCCATGTCCAGAGGGGAGGGGGGATGACAGCCTAAGTGGGAGTGACACAGCTGAATAGCCCCAGTCTGTGATGTCTAATAGGACTAAAGCAGTGAGCGGGGAGAGGAGTGGAGCCACACAGGGCCTGTTAAGTCCAAGTCATTTGAAGATCTTTTGACGTTTGGAGTTTTTCAGATTTCGTATTTATTTTTTATTTATATATTTTTGAAGTGGCAGAGGAACAACAAAGTGGCGTCTGAAATGCAACAAAGGCTGTAAAAACAAGTGGGGCAGAGGGACAATGATGACATAAGTAACCAATACTCAAGTGGCGTAAGTGCATGTTACACCATATGACTTTACTTATTTGTTGCTTATTATCATGTTTTACGATTCATTTATTGTATGTATGTGTGGAATGGTGAATTAAAAGAATGTCCAATTAAAGAAGCACACACGATTTTGCAGCTTCAGTGCTCTCCATATGTGATCTGGTGCAGTTCGCCATCTACTGGCAGGAGAGGGAATTACAATAGGGGAAACAATTAAACTAGGTAATGAGGAACTTCCCTTGACAACTGATGTAAGTAGAATTAATGGACACATTCTGACTGCAGCAATGAGTCTGAATGAGTCTGTCGCTGATTTATGGACTGAAAGCACAACTAAGTGCTTACTAACTTTTTCCTTTTTTTTTTTTAAATATATATTTTTTTGTATATTTTTCAGGCAGTATAATCACAAAACACATAACACTGCCTTTTAATTTTTAATTAATTTATTTATTTTTATTTTTTTACAGAGCCAGAGTTTTCCTAGAGAACTCTGCCACATTGAAAGGCTGTTTTTTTTTTTTTGTTTGTTTGTTTTTTGTACAGAGGCTGTAAACACCAAAAAATTTAAGACACCTATTATGCAAAATCTATTTTTTTTTTTTTTTTTTTAGAGCTTTTAATCATGTTATAGTGGTTCCCCCCTCTCATTTATCCTCTGGAAGTTTTATCTGGAGTGATTTGTGCATGTTTGAGCATCTTTAATCATTTACTTTCAAGACGCCATATTGACGATCATGCCCTGTGTTCACCGCCACCGGCATATGCACTGCTCTCTACTAAGTTAGTTGTACAATTTTATTTCTCCCTCAGTGATGCATGTCGCATTCAACAGTGTAGCATAGTCATTTTGGTACAAATGAAAATCCCATGACCGCATACTTAAACAAAGGGAAGCATTTTGGATTCACACTCTCCAAACTTTAGCTCCAAAAGGACTCAATGATGATTTTAATCTTAGCATCTTTTTGTAGACATTAGTTATATAATTAAGTCTCTCGCTTTGGGTGGGCTGTATATGGGCATATATACTATATATATATATATATATATATATATATATATATATATATATATATGTGTGTATATGGCACGACAGTATTATTTTATAGCTGGGTGAAAATATACTATGTCTATATGTATCCAGATATTCTTCTTATTTTTCTATTATTCTATAATGTTTGTACTATGATTAATATTTCATTATTATTATTATTAGTATCATTATTATTACGCTATATGTTGATTGTCTTTGTTTTTTGAATTATGAGGTTTTGTGTGCACTGTTTCTTTACAACCTGTCACCCTAGGGTGCTTGCCACACTCTCTTTAAGATGGCCACCTGAGCTCTCATTCTGTTTGCCTGACGAAGGCCTAGTGCTGAAACGTTGCACGGTTTGTCCTAATAAATCTCACAATTTGCAAGTAAGATGGGATTTTTCTCCAGGTACAAATGAAAAAAAATTAAAAATCTGCAGCTTGCTAGCATGATGTACAAATATTCACTGAGTTGCCGTCATATTGGGTGATGTGGGCTTTACAAAAACTCAGCTTTAATAAACCTAATATTTAGTTTTAAATGTCATATCCGTGTTTTGTTTGTTTGTTTTGTTTGTTTGTTTGTTTTTTAGTGCATTTGATATTATTAAATCATCCCCCAGGAACATGTGAGGCAAAGTTTGACAAATGTAGCTGTAAGTGTGCGATCCACCTCTCCGCTTCAGACAGGGAGGAAAAGAAGCCACAGAAGAAACGTTTACATTTTATTTAGACAGCGCCCCAGAGGCCCTGGGACAGGTGTCCGCGCAGATGCCTGTGCGTCTGTTTGCAGAGGGCGCTCTTCTGTGGCGTGTGCAGTATGAGCCGTGTACACACCGGCCTCAACAAATCCCCAACACTAACTCTGTTTGTGATGATGTTCACGGCGACGTCATGTCCCATTGGGCCCCACATCTTTCTAAAACTATTCAATTAAAGAAATAGTCGGCGCTTTAGCAAGATGCACCACTTTAGAAAGATGCATTGGGCACTTTCTAAAGCGGCAAGCTATTTCTTTAATTAAATAGTTTTAGGTGACCATTGTAATGTAATGTGTTTAAAATCTTTAACCAAAGACAAAGATGTTTAATGAGGTTACAATGTTACTTAGTTCTGCTTTAAAAACTGCTCAGGGCTTCTACATGTGATGTAATAATCCTGGGAAGAATTCAGACAGAGTGTTTGATGACTTCTCAGAGGCGAAGGATTATTTACAGAGGATTTCTCAAATGAACATGAATAAAGCTAAATACAACTCCAGGTGATTCTGATGAGGGAACACGGTTTCAAAAGTCAATCTTGAATTTTATGTGTATGTCTCTTTGTTTCTCTCTCTGTCACTCTCTCTTTCTCTTTGCCTCTCTCTGGCTCTGTCTCCTTGCCTCTTTCTTTCTTCTTCTCTGCCTATCTTTCTGTACCTCTATTCTTTTCTCTCTTCCTCTCCATCTTTCCATTTTTTTCTTTTTTTCCTTTTTGCCTCATTCTTCCTTTCTTTCTCTCCTTCTCTCTTTCTTCCTCTCTGCCTCTCTCTCTTTCCCTCTCTCCTCCTCCCTCTCTTCGTCTCCTCCTCTCTCTTTCTTCCTGCCTGCTGGACCACACTGCCCAAGTCTCCCTGACGTTAATCCTCGTACACTTCAGATGTGTCCCGTATCAGGGCGTCTCAGGGCTGTCTGCACATTTGCATCATTCAAACATGAGGCACAGATGTGGAGCTGAAAGAAGCACGGCCGCTGGAACCTTCCGTTTGCTACGATGACTCAAACTTGGACAATTGCTCAAAAGTCAATTTAGGGCGAGTCAATCAAACTCAAAATTGAAAAGTTAACCCCTCACGACTTGTCTGGATGAATATAAATGTCTTAAGAAGTGAAATCTCATTACAATGGTTTATGAGACATTGGTACAAAAGTTCATTTAGTGTTTACTTTTCACGGGGCCTGGGTTTGACTCTTGGGCCTTTCTCTGTGGAGTTTGACTCTATCAGTGGTGTCAAAATTGACAGAGGCCAAAATTAAAAACTGGGACTAAGTCATGAACCAAACTACATATTTACTGAAAAATTTCAACAACATCTGCATGTTTTCTCTTCTTTATGATAGATATAGATATGTAATGTTAAACCTTTTCTTATTAAAATAAATGTTTAATAATAATTTTGCTTGAACACTGAATCTACAACAGCATAATATGAAATAATAACAACATTTTAAATAAATAATGTCTTGTAGTGCCTTTAGCATACATATTTACATACATAATTCACCACTAACTGAAGACATATTAATTACATGTTTACCTATGTTCAGTGTTTCGTTTTTAGGCTTGTGCTCTATATGCAGTATAGTCGTGGTCCCTTTAAGACCCGTTGACGTTTGAGCCACGCTGCTCTGTTTACCGTTATTAGCCGTTTCATGAGAGTTGTGAATGCAGTTAATAAAGCGACACACGATTTTTTGTGTCTGAAATGTGAGAAGATGTTGGCTCCTTTTTATTGCGCATAACTTCCACAGTCTCTATAGTCTATCTGTAGCCGGTGGGCAGCTCTAATACAGATTTGATATGATCTCATGGGCCAAATATAATTATATCGAGGGCCAAATTTGGCCCCTGGGCCTGAGTTTGATATGTCTGGACTATATGATTATAAAGTATATGTTAAAGCAGAAATAGGTAACATTTTTACCTCATTAAAGGCAAGAAACTGCAGGGGAAAAGAAAAAAAAAACTCTTAAATTTTATCATTTATTATATCAAAAGATCAATTATATCAATATGACACTTCTGCTAGACTTTATTTACATAAATGTTAGCAAAAGCAAAGCAACATGTATGACACATTTTTCATCATGTAATGTTTTCATATAAAAATGAGGCATTTTAAGTGGAAAAAGTACCGAAATTTAACATATGTGGGACATTCAAAAAAGCATCAACTCAAGAACCAGGTTTATATTCCTTGCTTATTTTTCTTGATATATTAAATACAAAAAAAAAATATTCAGAGCGGCTCTCATTACATAATCTAGAACTAGTGAAAATTTGCCTAAAAATTCAAACTTGGCCTCTATTTTTGGTGTTTAAACTTTATTAAATCAAACTTGGAATTAGACAGTAAGAAATCCTTGTGTATGTTTTGCCAAAATTTCATTAGGTACGACAGTTTGGTGTGTGTAGTTGCTACTTTAAGGGCTGATTCTAATGCAATTTGAGAAAACAGCCTTTGAATTTACAAAGCCCAGTGTTTAGCTATTGATGCAAGAGACCAAACTGAATTAACTGATGTCTCCATGTGGAAAACCATCCTCACAATTTGGCCGACACAAGAGCCAAACGGTCAAGAGATAGGCTTCAGTCTCATGCCAAGAGTTGTAAATATAGCGACATTCAAAAAAGGTAATCACGACCACATATTTACAAAAGATACACCATTTTTAATATAATGTATGTGAACAAACAAAACTTTAATCTTTGTTGCATCTCCCCCTCTGTTTAAAAGATTTCTTGTCAACTTTTACCTTGGCAGCCCGGACCAATCGGCCAGATCCTGTCCTGAGGTGGCTCCACATATGAAAGAGTTGGAGGAGATTTCATATTTGTTTTGGTCTTTGAAGGATTTTGAGAAGAAAACTGAGGAAAACTGGGATGGGACTGGCTCTGTTGGCAGTGGCACTTGGCTCATATATTTGTGTGTATGTAAACAGCCCAGATTCAACACATTTCAAATCAAAATCTTATAAATCCTTTTAATACAGCCAGTAAAGGAAATATATATGAGTAATTTGTTTGGACAGATTCTGTAAATAATGAGAAAACTGGCCTGGTTGAAAGTGCATTTCTTCACAAAGTAGCTCAAGGACATGGTAAAAAAGAGGATATCTGAGTTTTCAAGGCAGTTGTTTACACTGGACGAAGCTTTTTAATCTGCATTTAGACAAATAACTCATGATAGATAGAGCGGTCTGCATTTATATTTGTGTAATATGAAATCTAAAGTGTTGTGCTGTACAGTTTCTGTTTTTGTTTCCTCTGGCAACATGAGGACAGTTAGAATTATTAAAAAGTACAAATGAAATGACTGAATGAACCAACTGACTGTATATATTTTATAAACAAGGATTAAAATAGGGTTCTTTAGTAAAGTATTTATAAGGTCTCAATAAGATCTATATTGTATAAGTACTTTTAACTACATTTAAGTAACATTAGTAGATGCTTAATACTGTTAATAAGACATTAAGAACAAATAAAGTGCTTAGTAATTCTATTATGAATAAACCAACCAACTCATGGGTTGTATTCAACATCCTTTCTTTGATTTCAACAGAAGACAGGTTCATAAATACATTTACAAAGGCTTTATTACTATAAAGTTTATTAAGTGGAGCTGCAGTTCCCCTCTCTCAAGTCTAAAGTGTGGATCACTAGCCAGGCTGGTGCCACCTAGTGCCTCTGCTCAATTTCATTTCTCTTCAGCAACTAGTTCATGGAATCAAAATACACTAGACCAGGGGTCTGATTTTCTACAAAAATATTTTAATAACATTTTCTATTAAAATATTGATAATTTTCTGCTGTGCTTCTCCAGTGTCTCTGTACGTGGCCCCTCCCACCAGAGCAGCACAAATGAAGACTTGTATCTTTCCAAACGCTCTTAAAGGACAATCGTTTTGACTGTTGACCATGCCACCCTCATCAGCAAAATGTCAAAAATAAGAAAAGTGGAGCCAAGTGCAGGATTTTCCAAGAAAAACTGACTTATTCCTATTTGCAAACAAGTTCATGTTAAAACATTGTGTTGAAATTGCATTTTTCTTAAAGTTTCAGGTTGTTCATAATATTATAATATTTTGTAAAAGAAAGAGTTCATCAATTAAAACAGATTTCTGTAATAGATTTGTGTTTCTCTGCACAAATATTTGAACTTATTGCTATTTTTGGAATATATATGCCATTTTTTCCCCCAGCCCCTTTGGGATCAAAGTAGGTTGGATACGGCCCCCGGACCAAGATGAGTTTGACACCGCTGCTCTAGACAGTTTGCAAAAATCCCGGAAGTGCGGTTCCGGACACCAGCCAATCAGCGAAGAGCCATATATTTAGTGTTGTCAACGATTCCTGAGATCAACGATTTAAAGCTGGAACAAAGAGAATGTTTGGTGAATTTTATCAAGGGGAAAGAGGTTATTGTCCTTCTTCCTATGAGATTTTGGAAAAGCTTAATATACCAGTTACCGTTATACCAAATAGCAGCGTTTCTATGAAGTGAAACCTGCTGATGAATCAGGCTAATGGGCTACTTTTGAAAAATGTAACTTTTAATTTCAAGCAAATTTAGGCCTCAACAAACAAGCCTGTTAATAATCACACAGTGAACTTTTATACCAACACATGAGGACATCACTGAAGAAACCTCAGAGAAACCCTGGACAAAGGTGCCCACGTTCAGTGTTACTTCAGACCCGCTCACAGAGACTGGTCTCCCTGAAGTAGTTTCCTCTGACGTCTGCCAAACCCTCTGCTCTTCTGGCTCTTCCTGACTCGAGAACATCCCAGTACTTTAAGAGATCACAGGACTTGAGGTGATCTCAGGACTCAAGCAGATCCCCGGGCAAACCAGTGATCAAAATCAGAGTTTAAAGGTTTTACTCAACAAAATGCATGAGTCAGTAATATTTTTAACATGAACAAATTAACCAAACAATCCTCCATATGGCCAATACTTTATTAAGAAAAAACAGAACAACCAAAAAATACACACATTCACTGCAGTGGTTTAGTCCATTATGTATGTCCCAGAATGCACCAGCACCACTGACCACTAAGGCCTGACTAAAATTTTAGAGAGCACTAGAAAGCCTTTTTTTTTTTTTTTTTTTTGATTTGCATATCACTGTGATCAGTTGGCCCACGAGGGGGTCTGAGATTGGTAAGAAGTATCTTAATTTAATTCAATTATGCCCTGAAACAATGTCAGGCGATGACACTGAGCACTAGACTCTACACCCATGAAACACAATACTGAAAGAGATTCTAGTCATAAATAGAACTTTTCACATTTAAAACATTCATAGGTTTGGCACTCGGCTCGACACATTTTCTTTTTGGCCTGCTGACGAAAACAGTTTGGGCAGCCCTGCACTACAGCCAACTCAGGGGCTTATTGACACAGCAAAAGCTATTGCATTTGAGTTCCCAGGCAACACAGGACAAACTTATCTCAAAAGACAGTCACAACTTGATAATTAGCTGCAGATGTTTATGTAATCTACTTATTCAACACACGCTTGTCCTTATGTAACTTAGCAATACTGAAGTGAATCCATTTCGATCATTATTATGAAGGCAAGATGAATATAACCAGAGTGAATCAAAGCCTCATGTGTCTTGTCTTAGCTGTAGAACACATCTTTAAAGGAGCTGCAGCCTGCACTCTCACACTTTCTAAAAATGTTTTACAATCACAACTGAACCTTCGTTGCCGGTGCCTAAACCTGCAGACAGAGGACACATAAACATTTTTCTCATTGTCATTCCTATAGAGGTGTAACAATATTCAAGTCTCATGATACAATAGGGTGACCATATTTCCATTTGTGAAAACCCGGACACCTTACCGAGGGTGGGGCCTTGACATTGTCCCTCGCTATATCACGGTTCATCTTTTGCGTTCTTGCCGTTTCACGGATTTTTTATTTTTATTTTTTACAACGTATGAATGCGTATCGCGATTTACGGGCGGGTAGTAATTACACACAGGTAGGTGAGGACTAAACCAGGTCTAAACCAGGACTAATCTTGGACTTAAGAGAGAGAATGCCGAGCAGTTTGTCTGCAAAGCGCGATCTGGCAATTGCCGCATTTACCTTCGTGAGGTGCAGAGCTGAGCCGGTCCTTTCTCCTGTGGTCACCTCCAAGCCCGTCCCGACAGTGAGTCCTGTTTCAGTTCTGGTTCAGACCTGGTTTAGTCCTTTTTACTCCTGTTTTAGTCCTGGTTCAGTCCTGGATTAGTTCTCCTCTTCAGTCCTGGAATCAGTCCTAGGTTAGTCCTGGGTTAGTCCTGGTTTAGTCTTGGTTCAGTCCGTGGTGTATGCAGCGTAAAAGTTTGATATCATCTCAGGTTAACCGGCAGGTGCAGTGTTGTGGGTCTCAAAAATGGACCCATGCAGGACTCTGCGCTGTTGGGCTCCATTACGGAATAAATGAATCTTGGGTTTGTTATATAAAGAAGGAGGAAAATAACAAAAGGACGACAGCAGCAAGAAGTTTTAAGAAGGATACAAAAAGGGCTGTAACTGTCCTGTGTGGTGAGGGGTTTTACAGCCTTAAAATAGATATAATAATTGTAAAATATAAAGTTGACTACTTCGCGGATTTCACCTATCGCAGGTTATTTTTAGAACGTAACCCCCACGGTAAACGAGGGACCACTGTACTCTCACCTCGCAACCTGTGCACATGGACTCTCACTTGTCCCGACCGGGACGGAAAAGGGAGAAAATATTGTACAAGTCATTGTTAAATGCTCATTTGTGCTTCGGCATGTTTCAGACTGACTGACTGTGTCTGCTCGTTCCTTCTGAGTTACAGAGAGCTACGATAGATGCTCAATTTAATTCCCCCAATGAACGGTACTGAAAACCCGGACATTTCCATCACTTAAAAAAAAAAAAAAAAAAACCCGGATGCCCAGGACAGGATGCAAAAAATGGACATGTCCAGGGAAAAACGGGCGTCTGGTCACCCTATGATACAATATCGTCACGGTATGAACCTCACGGTATGATATTTATTGCGATATCCTGGGAAAGCTCAAGATATGGTGGGGAAGTTCACGATTGGAGATGTAACAATATTGTCACGATATTTTGTAGAGGTTAACAAAATTGTTAATATGCTACTTGTTCCTCTTAAAATTCCCTGACAAGACTTCATCCAAAGAACTAAGACTTAAAAGTGCTTAGAACTGTTATTTCTTCTTGCAGTCTGCACTGAAATGGAGCAAAGGATCATGGTCTATGTAGTTCCCTCTGTCTTTTTTAGCTATTGCTGCACCATAACTCTTAATTTAAGCGAAGAGATGTGTAATTCGATATATTATGATGGTCCACGTTATTATTGTGAGAACTTTGACAATACGATATCACAATATTTCGGTTACTGTTACATCCCTACATTCTTACATTCCTAATATCGCAAACCAGCCAGCAGAACCACAGGAAATCACCCACTCTTTCCCAGATGTATGAAATCTCTGTCAGCTGACAAAAAAGTGGATGTTCAAAAAAATAACAGCTAATTAGTGCGAGCTTCCCTCTGTCCCAGTGTTCATTTCAATGTATGTGACTTGTGTTTGGACTCAAAACGGTGTGTGGGCCTTTTGGCAGCACAGGAAGTGACGTGCAGGCTGCAGGAGCTGGTGTTTAGGGAGGATTCGGATCAGAGAGAGTCCATTTAGGTTTCAAACACCTGGATTTCAGCGTCTCATGGCTCATTCTGCTTTTTGATTGGATAAATGTCTTGAGAACAAAAACATCTAATTATAATAGCCTATAATCAACGTGGCCATCATGTTCAAGGTTTTTGTAACTAAGAATAAATCAGCATAACAGTTGTTATCAGAATACACTATATTTATAAACTGTCAGGGTATGGGGCACACATTCACACTTTTTCCTCACCTCTGCCATTTTTTTCCTGTTCCTTTAAAACTCCGTGCTCAGAAGCAGAAGCCTCAGGGGGACTCCTTTCTCTGTAAAGTCTATCTCTAAAGCCTGTGTATACCTTCAACATGTTTTTACACTTGAGCTGCAAACAACACAACACAAACAGCCAATTAGCAGCAGCACTACTAAATATAGACAGATCACCGACTGACTGTACTGTAAGAACAATATTTCATCAGTAACATTTACATGTAGGTAACCCAGTTCAGAATGAGAACGCTAAGAATCTCACCTGAAACGAAAGTGGAACTAAACACTAAATCAACTTTATTTTAGAGCCCGACCGATATATCGGCTGGCCGATATTATCGGCCAATATGGGCACCTGGAGACATATCGGCTATCGGCCGATATGCTTGCTGATATGGGCCGATATTTCACGTGGGCATGTTATACCTCGTTATAAAGCTTAGACTCTCTACATTATGTTCATTTAATCCAATTTATAGACAGATCGATGTCCTAATATGTGACTCCGCATCAGTATTTATTTGCGGTGTAATTTGTGTCTGTACTGTCCCTGAACACACCCCCAGAGTCACGTCACTTCACTCACGTGCTATTGTTTACACCCGCAGCGGTGCGCAACACTGAGATTATATTCTTTTTTGGACAATCGGTTTGAGTCTGGATTAAAAGGACATTTATTAGTGCAGACTTGTGATGTGAGGAGGAGCCTGTGTGAGCGCGGTGAGTGTTGGAAATATGTCGACTTTGAAGCTAGTTTTGGCTAGTTGTTTTTAGCGATTAGCTGTTGTAGCTCCCGCACATAAACAGGCTGTTTTCTATTGGCCTATTGTAAAGTGACAGTATTGGCCTTATATTTGCTACTGGACCTGCATTGATATGTAAATGAGCTGTGAATAGACGTGTGAATGATCCACATTTATGCATATAATTAATTACCGCGGTGCGCACGTTTTTACGGCTAAAGGCCAATAGCGGTAGTTTCTTTACTAGCTAGGAGTTATGGGTTGGTCGCGATCGAAGCGGCTCTTAGAGCCGGCTCTTTGAAGGGAACGACGGAAGCATGTTTCTTATTGGGAGCCGTGTTTCCTCTTTTTCTCACTTTTTCTCTTCAAGCCGCTTGTAGACCCTGTAGTTTGACAGCAGCAGCGGCTGAAAATGAAACTTTCAGAAATCTGCGTGTGCATAGGATTTTTTAAAAAAAGTGCATATTTGGCTGTAGTTCAACATAAAATGAATAAACCAGGACTAATATTGGGCTCGAGTGAAGGAGAGAGATAGAAACCGAGTCCCGACACTCAGACCTGGTTAAGTTCTGGTTTAGTCCTGTTTCACACATGGTTTAAATCTGTTTTAGTCCTGTTTTAGTCCTTTTTCAGTCCTGGTTCAGTTCTGGTTTAGTCCTGCTTGCAACAAAACAATCTCAAGAGTCGCTTGGGAGCCGAAAGAGCCAGCTGCTTTAGTGAGCCGAGCCAAAAGAGCCTGTTCTCCCCCAAAAAAAACTGGAATACCCATCACTAGTAGCTAGAATGTGATGCAAAAATGCCATTAGGCCAATCTACTGTATGTAAATATGATGTAAAGAGTCAGAATAACAATAAATGTTGCCTAAATAAACCCAATTTAGAATCCACAAGAGCCAAACCTAAGTTTTTTAAACAATTCAAGATTTACAGTGAATTTTTACATCACTAAATATATCGGCGATTATATCGGCTATCGGCAGCGCCAACTCCCATTATATCAGTTTCATATCGGCCACAACAAAATCCATATCGGTCGGGCTCTACTTTATTTTGCTCCTAAACTGTGTATGGTGTTTTACAAGCAATGTCTACTGATCCCAATCTCCTTTATGGGCATTTTAGTGCAAACCTATAGCTGCAGCACTACATGACATCACACAGAACTACCTTAATTACAGCCACATTACAGTTGCCTACACTTTGGCTACATTCAGACTGCAGCCTAAAGTGACCCAAATCTGATTTTTTTTGGCCCCTATGTGACCTGTATCTGATCTTTTAATGACAATCTCAATGACACAGATCCAGTTTTTTTCAAATCTGACCCAGGCGACTTCGATATGTGCTCCTAAAACCGATACATATCCGATCTTTTGACATGCAACTTCAGTCTGAACGGCCAAAGTGCATTCATCCCACCTACACGTTATCAATGTGGCGACCAAGGGGTTTACACTTCGGGATGTTAAATTTTATAATAAATTGTTGCAACAACGCCACCCCAAATCGAGTTTGGGGAAATAGAGTCTAAATGTAAAGCACACAGGTAAGCATATCAAAGTGAGGGAGAGAGCCAGGTTCCATCATTTACACAATCTATCTTTTAAAATAGAGAAAATAAAGTTTTAAATTGTTTAAAAAGTAGCTACATCCATAAAAATAGGCAAAACAGTAAAACAGTATAGTGGAAGGAACAGGTACAAAATATTGAAAACGCAAAGCGAAACCCCAAAACCCGAAGCAAAACTAAAGTAAAAACAGCAGTGACACAAAACAAAACAAAACAATGAAGCAAAAATAAAACGGCAATGAAACAAAACAGCAGAGGCGGTGTGCTCATGCTGCTGCAGACCCCCGCTGACACCTAGAAAATTAATTGCTGGAATTAAAATCTGAGCCTGCAGGACAAGAATCTGGGCTAAACACATACCGTGGTTAGAAGTGACAGTGCGCAATCCCCAGGCTGAATGAAAAGGCAACTTTACACAGAATTACTGCATCCAGACGTGGTCCAAACAACGTGGACCGGCACACGCTACAAACATACCACAATTTAGAAAGTTGGTTGGCACAGGTAGCACGTGGTAGTAGGATTTTGGTTACCTGCCGCCGCGGTTTAAAGGTTGTATGGAGGATTTTTTTGTTTTCAAATTGTCAATGATAGCATTATAGAGGTTCAGTAGCCTTGTAATTATGATGACCAAAAAAAAGAGAATAAAAATTCATCAACTCTGGACGTGGTGGGGCCAGCTAAACATTTGCCAATAGATAACGACACTGCCTCGTTATCTGTTAGCTGACAGGCTGCCACATTTCTAGTGTAACTGACTTGCCTGCGCGCCGCCATTACGTGGTTTACGTACGCCTGTCACGCAGTCCACAGACGCGTTTTTTTTACCTATATCTTCCTCGCAGTTAGCACAAAGTTTGTTGCAATGGCAGACAAGAATCCAGGAGCAGTTAGCCGCAAAAGAAAGTCCGTTTTTGAGGTCGCTGAAAGAAGAAGACAAGGGGAAAAGCAGCGAAGCCAAACTAAGGTGATTCTTGAAGATTCATTCCAGCGATGGCGCAACTGAAGCAGACGCAGGGTCTAAAGACTGACGCACTGGTCGCCAAATTACTCCTGGACAGGTCACTTCTGCTTATTATGAAAACGTACTTTATTTCCAAGAGCTAGACAAACGTTTTTCAGGACACGAAAGCGATATCCTATGTCTGAAAACGTCATTTTCAAGGCAAAGAAAGAGTCCGCTTGCTGCTGCGTGTTGTAGCTAGTTCATTCGCACGGAATCTCCACGCACCCTTCTCTGCACCCCTTTCCAGCTCCTGTCCCCGCTGCCCGATCCGCTCTTCCCCCTGCTCCTCACTTCTCCGGGTGCACCGCTCCCCTCTCCTCTCCTCTCTCCCTGCTCCGCTCTTCTCCCTGCTCCTCACTTCTCGTCCGCGCACGAAATGTCCGCACACCCGCTCCCCCCGCTCCTCACTTCTCCACCTTGCCTAACCAACACTGTAGTTAGTTGTTTACATGTCATGTGCAGCGCACCGGCTGTAAACAAACCTGTTTCTGGCGTAAGGAGGAGGCGGGAGGAGGCGTTTCTACGTAGGAGCTGTAGGGGAGGGGGGGTGGTTTCACGCATGCGCAACATTTGAAAAAGGACAAACAGTCGCTGGATTTCTCGTTCCTTGGAAAATCCTCTATACAACCTTTAAGGGACATAGCGGCGCACAGCCAAGCGCAATGGAGAGGGTCTCACTCGGCTCACCCGTGGAGCTAAAGAGAGACACCGGTAAGAGTTTGGGCTTGGATGAATGAGTGGAGGAGTATCGGTTTGGAGGAGCGAGGGACTGATGCGGTGCAGAGCAGCGGCCAAGCAGCGGCACTAAAAGGAGACGTGATTGGAAATTTGGATATAATGTACATGGGAGTTTACGAATGGAAGTTACCTGAGCTAGAGGACAGAGCGGCCACCAGGAGAGGCCCGGAAGAGCGTGTGAGCCAAAGGGGGAATGACTGAGAAGGGAGCGCTTAAATAGTCCACCAGTGCAGCGCCATGGAACGCCAGGTAAGAGCACCCGCAGCCTAGACCCTCAAAGCCGGTCTTGTCACATCAACAAGCCACAAACGTCACTATTCTGCGCTGAAGTAGGCGAAAATTGTTAATGAACTCCGTGTCACTGAATCAAAGCACATCGCCACTCACCACTCTTGGCTACGTCTCCACATCCACACGTTCCTGCCGCTGTCCCACAAAACACCACGGTCAAAAACCTCGTCCTTCTTCTTCTCAATCTCCTCCTTAAAACAAGTAAGTTATTCATGTGCTCCGGTACGAGAGGAACTTTAAAATCTCCAAGTGTTCAATGCTGCATCCATGTTTGGACAACTTCCGTAAACACAGAGCACGCTCGCTGCGGCTGACGTCATCGTGTCCTCCAGTGCACATGCGGGACACTTTTGGGCCGTTTACTGTTCACACTGGAGTCACATACAAGTCACATTTAATTGGAAATGTGAACGACCTCACAAAAACATCGGATTTCACAAAAAAAATCTGAATTGAGCGTTAAGCCCTGCAGTCTGAACGTAGCCTTAGTGACTTTTTTAATACAGACATGTCAAACTCGGGCTTATTTTATTTTATTTTATATTTTATTTGGCCCGTGAGATCATATCAAATATATATTATCTATCTATCTATCTAACTGTCTGTCTGTCTATGTAAAATCTGCAAACATTGTACAATAAAAAACAACTGAGTACAACACATGATAACACACCTAAATTTAAACAATATTGGTTTGCCTAATTTCCTGCACAGTTGTTTCCATGGACGTGTCTGTGGGCCTTCCTCACACAGTTGGTCATCTTCATTGCAGCGTGTTGAGTTTGGTCTGTCCTTACATCATTTTGCCATCATGTTTGTGTAAGCACGTTCAGGGGATGTGATGAAACCACGGGACCAAAGACAAAAAGAAAATGTTTTCTGTCAAAAACTCCAAAGATGGCCCACATGAAAGCAGAGGGAACAGCAGGCCCACACTTCTGATTCTTCTTATCATGTATGTAAGGAAGTCTTTATATAGCACTTTTCACAGACATTTTTTGTCACAAAGACACTTACATTCACATTCATTACAGAGCATTACATTCAGCATTATTCACTCTATACCTGGTGATGGTAAGCTACTGCTGTAGTCACAGCTGCCCTAGGGCAGACAAACAGAAGCACAGCTGCCATGCCAATCGGCGCCAACAGTCCCTCTGACCACCACCATCACACACACACACACACACACCACTGTCATACTAGGCAATGTGGGTGAAGTGTCTAGCCACTAGCCAGTGCTAATTTCCACCTGTAGTCCCTGGGCAGGTTCATTGATTGATTTTAACTGACCTTGGAGACCTGTAACATGTTTTGGGTTGATGGGGGAAACCGGAGCACCCGGAGGAAACCCGGGGACACGAGGAGACCGCTGTGACGGAAAAGACTGAAAGGTGTAAAAAAAAAAATTCTCATAAGAGTCGTGCAGTAGTGGAGACGGTGCACTTGTTGTAATCCGTTTACTGGGAGTTGTAGTATTGACTGTAGTTCCCACCGCTGGTTAGTATTTTGCTTTTGTTTGGTAAAGCCCATCGCTTACATTCTCAAATCTTGCTTCTTCTGGATGTATGAGAAGCAGTAGCAAGCATTTGTCTTTCAGTTAACTCTTTGGACTAAAGAGGATGCATGTGCTGCATGATTTACTGGTCATATTGCTTACTGGACTTGTGAGGGAGTGCATCATACGGAAAAGTCAAATACAATCCAAGCAGGAAAGTGGCCAAAAAAAGTTTTTGCTCAACTTGTTTGTTTGTTGCTTCTTGACATCATTATCACCAGAAATCTCTCATTTGGTTTGCCTGTTTCAATGCTCAAATTCACTAAATCTAAAAAAGGAGCTTCTCATCTCAGTCGTCACTAGCTAAACCCCAGCACCTGAAAAAAAAAAAAATCATACAGGCCAAGTCCTGCTTTTGTCCTGGTATATTCGACTAGTGACTTTAGACCTGCTAGAGTTTGTTCTAATTCAAAGCTGTCCTTCTTTATAGCACTCCAGTATTGGAAAACACATCTCTGAAGTGCTGACAAAACTATTACAAGAACACCCACAGCTACATCGTATTTCGGCCACAAGAGGGCGCCGTCTGCAAACTCAAATTCCTGTGCCAGTCTCCCTTCGTGTAACAGGTCGCATTCTTCATGAGTCCAAAGCATCACGATACGTTTAGGCCACAGTAGTGCACCAAATTCACCTGAAGCCTGCCACACCCTGACCAAAGAGCTCCAAAAATACCTGCTTTATCCAACTGAAGCACAATTTCTTTGTGTTTCCCCGAATAAACAATATCTACAAATATCTGTCATATTCTTTTTTTACAGCTTTAGAGAAAAGTATTCATTTATGTTCTTCTCCTTTTTTTTTTTTTTTTTTTTTTTTTACTTTTGAAGCTCAAGATGTGTAGAGCTGGCAGAAACATATAGCAAAGAGTTTGGGACCAAAAAGCGTTGACCTTGTGCGGTGCCTATGGCAAGTTCAAGGTCATCGCCCCTCCCACGCTAAGTGTGTTTCTACCTGTGTCATCCCTCCTGCTGTCGAACGTGAGGATTGTGGGGCGGGTGATTGTGTGATGGTGGGGATCTAGCCTGCTCATTTGGGTTATTGACCACGGGTCTGGGTGACACAGCGCTAAGCGCACCCTGCTACCCTCAGGTTGTGTCACCCAATAATGAGAGAATTGCCTCTGCTACCCAAGTCCAAGCAGGACGTGAGATTTTCAAAAGGAATCAAACCTCTGTGTAGGCTACCTGATCAAATGTAGTCGTATCCCACTTCCTTGACATAATAATATAAATAATAATAATGTATAATCATATATCTATCTATCTATCTATCTATCATATATATATATATATATATATATATATATATATATATATATACATATATACATACATACAAAAAACTGGAAAAAACTAACAACCATGATATGATGTGTTTAAATCTAACCTTAAAGCCACATGGCTAATTTGCATAAGACGCTGAAAAAACAGTTGCTCCTTGTTCCCTGATGTGGTCAGCTTCTGAAGGACTTGACTCAGTGGATTATATGTGTTCTTTCTGTGACAGAGGGATGTGTTGCTGATGATTAGGCTTTTCTGTGCTTCTATTGCATTACAGATGGTTCATGTTAAATTTTTCAGACGTTATACATGTGCAGGTCGTATGTGTGCAGCGCAGCTCTTTATTTAACAGTCATTTACTCATATACAGTCACTTTATTTATGTTGGATATCTGTTTTTTGTAACATGCAAAATTACTCTTGTTTAGTCCAGTTTAGGCCCTTGTTTAACTAGATTTCACACCCAGGTTTATTACTAGTTAAGGTCTTGCTTTAGTCCAGGTTAAATCCACATTTAATCTTGCTTTAGTCCTGGTTAAAACCATGTTTAGTCCTGATACAGTCATGTATTTTCAGTTCCAGTCGGCAGTAAAAGAAGAACTTTCCTTATGTATATATGTATGTAGGCCGTGCGCACTAATGTAGGGGAACTAAATATTCTCGGTGTGGTTATGGCTCCGTTGGGGAAAGCGGCTCTATGGACTGTGTAAGCTGCTCAGTGTGTGCGTTTGGGAGTGAAGGCCCGTGACCGCTCCCTCGCCCCTCCGCAGATCTGACAGCGCTCGGATCAATCACACACTTCCGGGATGGGAATGTTCAGGAAGCAGGAAAACACGACGCGCTTGCCTGGTTTTACACGAGACCAGAGAGAGATCGATCTAGTCTACGGCCCACGCTGCATCTCAAACAGGAGGCAGACACTACACACTTTTGGACACTTTCACTGGGTTAGAAATGGGAGTTTTGAGACGTGTAGAGCGCTCAAACTGATGAATGCAACCGTAGTGAAATGTGTGGTGATGTAGGCAATTGAATTTGAATGTGTTTTTTTTTTTTTTTTTTTTTTTTTTTTTCTTGAAGATTTCTACCCCAAAATCTAACTAACTCTAGCAGTGATCACAAAGAACATGCATACTTGTGATCAATTAATAACACAGTTTCCATACATCCTACACATTTAATTGAATAGTAAAATAATGTAATTAAATATATTTCAGATTTCATGTTTTGTTTATTGGATTGAAGAACATTTTTACTGTTAGAGGGCTTGCATCTCCACAGATCTGACCAGAAAATAGATTTTAAAAAGCTACACCGCAAAAATCTAAATCTCAGTAAGTTAAAATGACTTAAATTAAGAATATTGTACTTTATTTGAGTAGATTCAACTTGGACAAGTAAAATTATCTACCAATGGAACAAGTGTGTTTTTCTTCAGTCAAGCAACAACTGATTTTGTTTCTTTTTTTTTTTTTTTTTTAAGTGGAAAGAATTGTTTTTTCTTATTTTATTAAGTGTAGCAAGATGTATTTTCATATTTTAAGTATGGAAAGTCTTGTTCCATTGGCAGATCATTTTGCTTGTTAAGTGAAATTTACTCAAATGTAATAAAGCTTTCTAAAATCAAGTCATCTTAACATGGCTAGATTGTAGTTTTTGTATTGTAATTTATTTTTTAAATTTTTTTTTTCATTTTGGTTGCGCTTAATGTACTAAAAAATATGTGTCCCTACTGTAAATGGGCTTGCATCTCCATAAACTTGACTCTTATTTGGCTGTTGGAGGAGGAATGTTATATCTGGGTTTGGTCAAGCGGTAACGGAGGGAAACAGGGGCAGATTTTTTACATTCAAATAGCTCTTATTCAGAAACTAGAGGAACTATTGAAATAAGTAAAGTATCAGAATGTAGGAAAGAGTTAACACTCCAACAGGGTAAAGTTAAACCTGTGATATTCTTTCAAGTTGTTGACAAAAAATTTAAAAACTCATGTCGGTAACAGAGGGAATGAAATATGCAGCACTTTTTGGGCAATAAATCCAAACAGTGATAATTACTGGTTCTCACTTACATATCCTTAACAAACTGGTTTGAATATTTGCTTCATATAGTTTTCTACCATATGGTACAAGATTAAGTTGAAAAACCTCTGACTTTTTGAGTCATGAGATTTTTTATTAAGAAAGGTCATGGTAATGGAGGGAAAATTGTGCAAGCAAGTAGAGGCTGCTGCACGTGAGCTCGGCATCAGTGAGTCGATGGTGAGATTTTGGTGACGGCAGAGTGATGAACTGACTCAATGCACAAAGATGACAAAAACTTTGAGCACACAGTCCGAACTTGAAAATGTTCTTGAAGACCTGGACACCTGCGGCTTATATTCAGGTGCAGCCTATATATGTACAACTTTAAAATGTAGTTAAAATTGCGGCGTATATTCAGGTGAGCTCAATAGTCCGGATTTTATGGTATTTAGGATTTTTTCTCTCAAACTGAAAACACTCTGTTCCACAAGAAGTGCTCCACTGTGTTTTTAAACTCCATACACCTTCACTAGAATTATTTGGACAATTTCAGCTCTGGATTTGCCAAACACTAATCCATCTTTCGACATGTAGATAGACTAATAATAAAGGGTAACTCAAACCTGTTGCTGTGTGTATAGTCTGTGTATAGTCTTTGTATATTCTGTGTATAGACTGTGGAGGTTAAAGCACCACGGCCCTGCCCTCTGCGCTCATTACCCAGGATTAGCCCTCTCTGATTGGGACTGGCTTTATTACACGCTTGCCTCTGCTGTGAAATCTGCTGATTGCTGCTCAGGGAGAGGACAATAATGGCTTTGGATGTGTGTTTGGTCCAGTCTGAGACGTATATAGCTCAGGGTGACACATGAGACAGGAGCAGAGAACCAAGTGTTAAAAGAATCTTTGAGAGACCTTTGCAGAGCTGTTTGTAAAATGTGATAAAATACTTATAAAATACAGTTTGCTGTGTCTGTTCTGACCATTAAACCTGCTACAAGGCACTTCGTTTTGAACATAGCATTGCTCTGACTGAATATTTATAATATACTGTGTCTCCTTTTTCCCATGTAGTCATTTTATGTTGTTACTTAGGAAACAGTTGATAGAGTAGATTTTTAAAAGTTCCCAGTGCCTTATAATAAAACATGCTGTTAGGAAAAATGTGATTTATTTATTTTTTGGAGGTCAATGTTTCAATCCGTTAAGGCTTTTATAAACTTAAAAACAACCAAACCAAAGAATTAAACAAACAATAATGAAAAAAAAAAAAAAAAGATGTGAGGAGACAGGCCTGTATTTTGACTGTTTAAATCCAGACTCTAAAACAATTCTGTTTAGCTGCGCATACGACCGAAAGGTTTTCATTTCGCACTCTTCTCTCTAATTTATGTAATTAATGTCACTCTCTCTCTTTAATTTTATGATGACTATTTATGTTTTGATTTGTTTTTATTGTGATTTTAATGTTTTTCCTATTCTGTAAAGCACTTTGAATTACTTTGTGTACGAATTGTGCTATACAAATAAACTTGCCTTGCCTTGCCTTATTTACAGTAGTAAAACAAACAGTAAAAATGGCAGAAGTCTTGAGACTTAAAATGATTTTTGTTCACTTTAACTTTCCTGTTCTGAGTGCAGGTGTGTGTCAGTGTCAGTGCTGAGCGAGACTGAATCACACTGTGGCCTCCTGAATGTGCACAGAGCTGCACAAGTGTTTGGAATAAAAACAACGGCTTTGGCCTCACACACTCGTGCAGATTCACGGCCCAAAGTAAAAAACAGACAATATAATAAACAACATAAAATACATAAAAACAATAAGAAGCCACTAACCTCTTAACAAGTACTACTTAACAAGTAACAGTTATACCAGTGTTGTCACATCTTGTTATTATTGTATGTTATTGTTGTCTCTCAGTCTCTGAAGAGCGAGCTGCAGTATGCTCTAAACTTTTTTTTTTTTTTCTTTTGTACCTTAAAATTTGAGAATGAAGTAAATCAGAGCAGTGGGTGTGTACTGGTGGAGGTGATAGGAAAAGTGATGTCTTGAATATAGGAGTTTAAAGACTCTAACCACAAAATCACTCTAAATAGAAGTTTGAGAGGGTAAATAAGAAGGGAAATAAGATAAGATAAGATAAGATAAGATATGCCTTTATTAGTCCCACAGTGGGGAAATTCCAGTGTTGCAACGCACAATTTCAGAACAGCAGGAAAAGGTAACACAGATAATAAATAATAGCTTAAAATAATTTAAAAATAGACTTAAAAATAATTGCACATGGTTATGATTGACTGGTAAATAACATAATGACCTGTACATTGGCCTGTTTGTTCAACAGAATTGTACAGACAGAACTGTATTTAACATCATTAACCGAACTCGGGCTCAAGACCACCAGGGCGTCAGCATACACGAGTGACTGACCACAGTACTCCAGCCATACACCAGCTCTTCACCTGTTGAGCTGTTGAAGAGGTCGTATCTTCAGAATGGTGAAAAGTGCTCAAAATGGTGTCCATGAATAGGTCTCTTAAACTGTGAATGCATTTATTGATTCTTTTCAAATGTGCTGAAGCACTGAACACAAGCGCCTCATGTTTACAGTGTGACCCCCTCTGCTCCGGCTGCACTTAAAAACACATTTGAACCCAGGACTTTATGGTTTCAAACCATTTCTTTCTTTTTCTAAACGTAAAAACGCATTCTCCTCTCATAAGACGTGTCTCAATTCCAAAATCACTCTTACAAATGTGTCTTTCATTTCAGAATGACATTGACTTTGTATCTCTGTTTGTGCCTTGGAAAAACAAACTTCAGCTCCATAGGTTCTGGACGCCTCAGAGCACTTGATAAAGCTCTTAGTTCACCTTTAGTGAAATATTTACTATGACTATGTAATGGTTTCAGATAGATTTTATTTAAAATATATTTAGTCATTACACTAAAAGAACATGACATTTTAGACATGTTCAAATTATTATTTTTATTTATTTATTCATAGAAATGTAATTCATGTAATTTTGAACATAGCTCAGTTTACAAGTAAATTCTATGTCTGTAATAAAAAAAAAGAATCTTATTTCTTCTTATTAAATCTTTCCCGTGACAGAATGAGTGGCGCTGAAACGGTGCATTGACTACTTGTAGTAGTTTCAGCATTTGTCCACTAGGGGTCAGTATTACATTGTGTTTAACTATCCCACGCAGCTCTAGTTCAACCAGACTGTTACTTCAAACGTGCTAAAAAGAAATAAGAAATAAGTAAAAAAAAAAAAAAAAAAAAAACAACCAAACCAACAAACAAACAATAAATATTAGTGATTTTGTTTTTGTTTTTTACAAAAAAAAAAAAAAAAGTTAAAACATGGAATCACATTATCTGTAGTTATCAGAGTGAAATTCATGGGTAAATATAAATATGAGCTTTAAGCCATGTTATAATGTTGTTACCTCCTCATCAAAAACATACTTGGAGTTGTGTTTTGTTTCATTCACACATGTTGGAGTAATCCTGCATTATTGGGTGTATCTCCCAAAAACGCTCTGTAGATGTACAATAGATATAGCTTCAAAATCTGGCAATTAGAGAGTTAATTTAAATGATTCTAGTGAAGATGTATGGAGTTTAAAAACACAGTGGAGCACTTCCTTTATTACTGGAACTGAGTGCTTTCAATTTGAGACAAGAACTCAGCCTAAATATGCAGGATTTATCTGTCAAAGATGTGTAAATGCAACAAAACTCCAGGTATGATTTTGATGAAACGCTGATAAATCAAACTCCAGGTTCAGACTTAAAACTATAAAATACTATAGGATGCCTTTCATTACGAGCTGACATGCTTAAATAAAACAAACTTAAAAGATAGATAGGCACATAAAACACAATTTCACTTGTTTGTAGTGACAGATTTGCAGATATCACAGTATCTTGACGTTGCTGTGGTGATATAGATAAAATATGAGACAATAGATCTGGCTGAGTGATTATTAAAGCGTAATATATTGCATGTGGACGGGGACAGTGACAGTTCCCAGCCATAAAAGTCCATTTAAAGCGCTTCTCTGAGTCTTCCGTCTCCATTCCGAGTCTATGTGTCTCTGCTGTCCCATTATTCCATCTTCGCTTAAAGATTTGAAGGAGTTTTTAAAGGCGCAGACTCCTGTTCTCAAGTGCTGTGAGAGTCGAGATCTTTAAGGGGTCCAGATTACGCTATTTCCTGGTCTGTTATAATGTTTCCTCATCAAAAACAGTTCATTTTCAAGTTCATTTTTCATATAATGTCCCTTGTGGCACTACAGAGGCTCAGTGTTCATCCCCAACCAATCAGAGGATTAACTCCACTCAAATAAAGTTCTCTTGTTGTACCTTTGGATAAGACACTTTACCTTCCTTGCTTTGTATGAGCGAAGGTGTGAGTAAATGGTACAAATCTGTCTGTGCTAATATCTACATCATGAAATTGAGTTTTAATTTTAATTGTAGAATTGATCTGACTTCACAACTTACTTATTAATGAATGGCTTATTACTTCTGTTTTATTCATGACCATAACATTAGTTTTGCTCAGGAGTAGTTCATTAATGCGTCGCTGTTGTTCGCCTTTACGTTTTCGTCTTTCTTACCTTGACAGTTGTGGATAAATTCTTCATGGACAGAATATGTCTTTTGTGGATCTTGTTGGATGAAGATTTGGTGATGGGGCCGATTTAAGAAGCTGGGGGAGAATACGCGAAATATTTCCATAGATATTTTGTCATAGAAAAGCATTAATGTACGTGACGTTTAACCGACATCGCGGCACATCCGACTAGGGGGACCACCTGCATGACTCTAAAAATTAGGACATTAGGCCCAAAACTGAGGACACTACTGGAACCGGGGGTGGGGATGAACAGAGCACAACAAAATGACTAAAAATAGCCCTATACAACCCCTTATCACTATTGTCACTATTATCATTATGATCATTATTATCATTTTATTAAGTAAGTCTTTATTTATATAGCACTTTCACAGACATTTCTGTCCCCAAAGACACTTTACACAGCATTATTCAGCATTATTCATTCACTCTATACCGGGTGATGGTAAGCTACTATTGTAGCCACAGCTGCCCTGGGGCACACTGACAGAGGCGCGGCTGCCATGCCACTCGGCACCATCACTCACACACACACCACTTTCATACTAGGTAATGTGGGTGAAGTGTCTTGCCTAAGGACACAATGATTGAATTGATTGTATTTAACTGACCATGACTATCAACTGTTTTATGGAGACCTGGAGCATGTTTTGGGTTGATGGGGGAAACCCATCCAGACACAGGGAGAAACATGCAAACTCCACACAGAAAGGCCCAGGCGACCCAGAACCCAGAACCTTCTTGCTGTGAGGCATGAGTGCTAGCCACTCAGCCACAGTGCCGCCATTATTATTATATTATCATATTATTGTTTAGTATATATTATTAGTATTTTGATAATAATGATCGCACTTATTATTATTTGTCAGTTTCAAGACAAGCAAGGTGATTATGTATCGCACACATGATGAAGACAACATCATTTTAGAACGATATATTTGTTGTGTGTCTGTGTGTGGCTCTAACACACCTTTACCTCGGCTACTCACATCAATGTCAATATGGCAGAGCTTACAGAGGGCATCGTATTCTTTGGTGCTCTTGCTGGTACTCTGGCTGGCAAAACGATGCTCTGAGCACCAAGCATGTTTGAAGGATGTCTTCCTTTTTGGCATTTGCCTTTGTTCAACAGCAAACATTTTCAAACATTGTTAACACAGCAGCACAGGTGCAATGTGGGTGGAGATTTGTGGTGATGTGTGTAACGGTGGCGGCTGAGCGTCTGAAATGAGGACAAAATGTCAAAACTGAATGTCCGGACAAAATCAGTGGTCACCCTACTTTGGCTGCTGTGAAAAAGTCTGTTTCCCCAGTATATATTTGTGCTCCTAAAAGACGTTCATTTTCTTTTTCTTTTCTTTTTTAAAATTATTGCCATTGCATAATAAATGTAAATCCATAGAGGGCCTCAGCTCTTTTTTCACTTTACAATGACTCCCATGAGCCCATGTCTGAAGAGCACCAGGGTGAAACCGATTTGAAAACACTTCAAAACATTCCAGTTGCTTTTATCTTTTTGTGAACAATCAGATTCTCTCTTGTTCAGATGCCAGGCCTTATATCGTGAATGGTCCTGCACATTTCCTTTTTGGATATGTTGAGCTGCTCTTTTATCGTTTCAAGGTTGCTGGCAAAAAACAAAGTCAAGTTTAAGATGAAACAGTGGTAGTAAAGTGCAGGATGGAAGTGACCGTGCCAGTTTAGGGAACATCATTCATTTTTATACAATAGAGTAAAGAAGTATGTTTAAGATCAAGCTGGATTTATTGGATTGATTTTTGCTGACACTGCAGTTTCTCATAATCTGGCCTATATATTTATTTTACTGGAAGCCCCATTCAGTTCACTTGAAGGGCAGTGCTAACTGTAGATTCTGTTCATGCGACCTCACAACATTACACCCGTAGATCATTATGTTATAATTTAGACATTTTAAATTACAATATTGATCTAAAATGACTTAATAAAAGAAACAAGCCTGCACTGCCCAATTAGAGCTGACATTACAGTAAACGTCATCATAACAAAGAGACATGAAGTTGTCAATATCTCCGATGGAAAGCTGCAGATCACACTGGCAAGTAGCAGCTTTTGTTTCATTTATTTATGCAACGCTGCTGAGTCCCACCGATTAACAACTTAAAACTGGACAACAAAATAAATAGAGTGTAGCAGCAATTAGAAACAGACCGATACACTGGTTGGCCGATATAGCCCTTGATATTTGGGCTTTTTAGCATATAGGCTATTGGCTTTAAATCTTCAGCATAGGCAGATATTTTGACTTTTGGTCAATCTGATCTGATGCCTAAACACTTAAATACCAAGAGATAGCTGCACAGAACTCTCATTTACATAATTGAGGGAAAATAGTCAAAATAAGTCTCACATATTGACATTGGTAAAAAATAAAAAGACTGTCCATCAGTTGCTCTGGAATCTAAACAAACTGGCCATAGAAAAAAACAGTGGAAATCTCTAGTGGTCATATGCATGTGGCGATGAAAACCGGTGTTGATCTGCAATATGACTTGAAATAGGTCTGCTTTAATATTAAGCTGACAGAATTCTGTGGTGGATTTTGCTGTTAAATGAAGATTTGTTGACCTGGTTTTAATATCTGTGTACCATATTTTATAGACTATAAGTCGCTCCGGAGTATAAGTCGCACCAACCAAAAAATGCCTCTTCTGTGTAGCTGAGGTCAGACTCAGTATCAGTTCCAGTTAGAATTATTCCGGCCTTTCTGAATCCCGACAGGATGATTTCAGTTGTCACTGAAGTCACTTAAATTTCAAATTTTCAGTAGTACAGAAGTAATAGTAGAAGCAGATACTGACACACAAGCCTAGAGCGCTCTCAAGACTGACAGTGTGAAAATCTTAATATACAAGTCACACAGGAAACACCCAAACCATGAAAAAAGTGCGACTTATAGTCCAAAAAATACAGTAATTACTGGAACAGTCCACATCAAACAGAGTAGTGTCATTATTCAGCTCCAAAGATGTGACTGTTTTATGTCATAGAATGAATATGAGAAGTTTGTGGACTCAATCCCTACTCAACACCCTGTGATACAAAAACATTTGTGGATCTTAAAGGGATAGTTCGGATTTTTTGACATAAATCTGTATGGCATCCCCGTCATCAGTGTTGTGCATCCACACCGACTTACCCCCGAAAGCGTCCGGTGAGCCGAGATACTGGCCCGTTTTGGTGCTGAGGAAAGTAGTTCGGCAAGTTGTGTGGGGACTGTATACTAAAGCGTTTTTCTTCTCAAAGCAATATTTGTTCAAAAGAGTGATACATTTGCATCACAAAACCATCGTCGCCAAAAAAGTCAGATCTCATAATCGCTTGGCGCTATTTTCTCTCCGTACGTACCACTGCGCGCGGCCGCCAGGTGACAGCCGCGCACGGATCCATCACTTTCTTCAGTTGTTCGGCAGTGTTTACATGCGCAGACCGCCGCCACGCGAGAGAGCTAACGAGAGAGCTAACGAGAGAGCTAACGAGAGCTAACGAGAGAGCTAACGAGAGAGCTAGAGCCATAAGTATATGAGCCTGGTTCACTTTGTTTACTGCTCGGAATGTTAGCGACAACATGTCTGATTATGACACCGACAATAAAGACTTTGCCTTTACCACAAACCCAAGGGGAGATCTTTGTGAACCCGAATATACTGATGCCGAATTTCACCAGATGGAGTTAGAACGAGCAGAGAGAGAGAGAAAAGACAGAGAAGTGGTACAAGTTGAAGCTGGAGCCGTGAGAGACCGAGTGAGCGACAATCACCATCACGTCATTTATAAACTCGTATACAGCGAACATAGAGCCTCCACTGTGACTGAAGCATGGACGACTAATAGAAACATAGAATCATCCACACGTCCACGTAGCTGCTGCCAATAGTGTACGTGACATTTACAATAGTAATAACAGTCGACTTATAAAGTTATGTTTTGTAGAAGCTTCACTGGTGATATGACACTGAGTGATTTACTGCACACAGAGTTACAGCTGATTCTTGAACCTGTTCTCTTGTAAACATAGCGGCACTTCTTCGTTCTTACCTGGTTTGGTTTCCACATTGAAGCCAAAGGCAAGAAGCCAAAGTTTCCTCAGCGCAAAGTCCGTGACAGGAAAACAGTGAAATGTGCGTGGAGATTCAGCCAGATTTTTGTTGTTACAGCCTGGATAATCAAGAGTTCGCACCATTTTTTAGATATATTCATATGTATCTTATACAAGCTCATATACTTATGGCTCTAGCTCTCTCGTTAGCTCTCTCGCGTGGCGGCGGTCTGCGCATGTAAACACTGCCGAACAACTGAAGAAAGTGATGGATCGGTGCGCGGCTGTCACCTGGCGGCCGCGCGCGCAGTGGTACGTACGGAGAGAAAATAGCGCCAAGCGATTATGTGATCTGACTTTTTTGGCGACGATGATTTTGTGATGCAAATGTATCACTCTTTTGAACACATATTGCTTTGAGAAGAAAAACGCTTTAAGTATACAGTCCCCACACAACTTGCCGAACTACTTTCCTCAGCACCAAAACGGGCCAGTATCTCGGCTCACCGGACGCTTTCGGGGGTAAGTCGGTGTGGATGCACAACACTGATGACGGGGATGCCATACAGATTTATGTCAAAAAATCTGAACTATCCCTTTAAGTTTGTAAATATATATATATATATATATATATATATATATATATATATATATATATATATATTTATATTATTTTTTTTTTTTTTTTTTTTTTTTTTTACTTTCTCTCCTTTTTTAGATGACTTAGAGGTGGGTGATACTCATTTCATTATGACATTCACATGAGTAATATTTTAAAGAAATTGTACTTTTTAAAGTACTTTTCTATCAGCATACTTAATAATATTTAATAATATTTTATTAAAGTCACAGCACTCTTACTTGAGTAAAAGGTTTGGTTCCTCTTCCCACTGTGAGTAAGTGACAAAAGCTTTATGTTGACTTTATCAAAGTAACATTTGTGTTTCTTGCACCACTCCAGATATGATTTAGTTTTCCTCATGTTTGTGTTTGTCCTTTGAAAATACCAGATGTTATATATTATTGAATGTTTAGTCCTTCAGATTTCAGAAGACAGATGTTACGTCCAGCCAGTTACTCTTTAAGTTACTCTTTCTTGAGTGGTCATTTACACAAATACTTTTTCACTCTTCCTTGAGCAATTTCTTCGCACACTGCTTTGTACTTATACTTGAGTAATATTATTTTGAAGTAATGTTATTCTTATAGTCTTTGGCTACTCTACCCACCTCTGGATTTCTATGAAGACACAAAAAGTATCTTTATTACCAATGTATATTTTTTCCCTCAAAGCCTAGCCTTGTCAGTATTTTGTCTATTATTCTTTCTGAACTCCATTACGTTACTCTAAACCCCACTGCAGTTTAATAAAGTGAATCAAGATGTAACACATTTGATATCACAGCCCCCCTAAACCACCCCAGACCTCACTCCAAGTACCCCCCAGCAACAAAAATACTGCTAAAAATACACTTAAAAATACCACAACTTCATTAAATATTTCAGGTCTGGGTGATGGACCGTTTTGCCTTATATAGAAAATGCATGTTCTACTGGACTTTTAATATTAGCTAGCCCCAGAGCTTTGGCAGTGGCTGTGTTTTCTTAACCAGAGGAGAGGAGCAGAGTTGGGAGCAGAAGGGAGTTCAAAGATATTACATAAAATGGTATGGTCCATATGGGTTTGACAGAGCAAGGTGAGTTGTGGGTTGTATGTTTGGAGTTTTTATAGTGAATTAGCGGTGACATTAGTTTTAATATTGGAAAGAATAACAGTGAAATCAGATATTGTGCAAGAATGTTTCACCCACCCCCAAAACATATGTCAGTTTTATCATAGGATCCATACAGGAGTAATACAAAAATTTGGCTCAAAACACCACTGAAGTCCCCTTAAACTGTTGTTTATAGAAATATATACTTTAAAATGCATCATGTTTAGTTACTTGGAAAGTTCTAAAAGTAAATAGGCTCTATTCATGCTTATGCCACAAACAAAAGGAAGATGTTTGGAAAGATGCAAAGACAACTTCCGGTGGGTTTTGTTCACAGTAGTAAGTCTGACAAAATCTCGAAATGAGAAAATTGTCTATTGTAGTGTTCCGTTATGTTCGGCTAATCAACAATTACACCCATACCTCGGTTTTCATCATTTCCCCACTGATGCACAACTGCGAGCGCTCTGGGTACATGCCATTAGAAGAGATGAGGCCCCAAATTCAAGATGATTCCAAACAGTACATACCATAAATTCTGGACTATAAGCTGCTATTTTTTTCTCACACTTTGAACCCTGCGACTAATAAAACGACACAGCTAATATATGGACTGATTCTTTGTTTGGCACATTTTCTATTCATATTTATGGTCTATGTTGAGAAAACACAGCTGTCTGTTCAGTTAACACATGGATCTAGGGTTAACATGAAGTTACTGCACTGTCTGGCGATATTGTCAGCGAGCTCAAATAGTTTATCGCCATGTGATAAAATAAGTTGTGATGCAAAATGAACATTAGTGAGGGGGATATGTCTTACCTGCGTGCGTAAATGACGAGAAGAAATGGACATCCACTTATACCTGATAGATAGAACTAGCCCCGTCCCCGGGAGAGTGTGAAATCTGCAGAAATCCTCCAAAACACTGACATGGGGGTGATGCACTGAGGAACATGCAGTTTGATTGTGTTTTGAAGTTATTTCACGCTTCATGCACAAACCCTCTTCAAGGAAAACACACAAAGAACTGCAGATGATGCAGCTTTTAAGTTAACGGCAATTGATGTGACTGTTGAAGAAGGAAATAGAGTTACTGTCGATGGTGAGATTTTGGCAACAACAGCGCAACAAACTGACTCAATGCAAAAAAGACGACAAAATCGTTCAGAGGCGATTAAAGCAGACGGCCTTGAAACTTGAAAACGTTCTTTAAGACGTGGACACCTGCAGCTTATACTCAGGTGCAGTCTATATATGTACAGTTTTAAAATGTAGTTAAAATGTAGCTGATGTGCCTTATATTCAGGTGCGCTCAATAGTCCGGATTTTACGGTACATACGCAGTCTTCATTTTACCGCTGATCACATTTAATGGGTTTTATTACAGATGGTCGGTGAGCCTAGGGAACTACACCGTAAGTTGTCATCGCATCTTTCCAAGCGTCTTCCTGGGTGGGAATAGAGGCTGTTTAAAGGTGCAGTATAGAACTTTAACTGGTGAAGAGTTTGCCACCTGTGGTTTGTCCACCATGGAGATGTTATGACTTTGCCTGGAACATGACACAGTGGGCCATAAAACTGATCTATCACATAAAAACAAGCAGGAGGTGATGCCACAAGTTACAGGTCAGATCTCTGGAGAGGCATAAGAAAAAAAAAAAAGCAATACCATTGGATTTATTTAGAGTCTTTCAAAACAGTGCTTTACAGAGCATTATTCATTCACTCCACACTTGGTGGTGGTGGGATATGACTGTAGCCACAGCCGCTCTGGGGCAGACTGACAGAAGCGAGGCTGCCACTCAACTATGCACTACATTCACACCAGGCAATATAGGTAAAGTGTCTCGCCTAACTGACTAGAAAAACAAGTATAAAAATATGCAAGATAGATATGTCTAATGCTATACTGTGGAACATTCCAGGCAAAGCAGTAACATCTCCATGGATTAAATCAAACTCCCCATCAGAAAAGTTATACAGTGCATTTTTAAACCTCAGTGGAGCCAAGCAGGTGGAGCAGCCAAGCCAAGTTACAGGTCACATCTGTGAAGAGACACTGTGAAGGCATGTTTTAAAATGTATTTTTAGCAATAAAAACAACTGTAATTGAAAAAGATAAGCTTAATGACATACAGTGGATCCCAGGCAAAAAATAACCTCTATGCAGACAAGCATGTGGTGTCTTACCAAAAAGCCACGTTTTTATTGCTTTGCCTAGAATTCTTCAATAATAACAAGTGTAATTGTTTGCATAGACTGGGGCATACATTTGCATTTGACCCATTCTATGTGCCACTAAGGTTAAATTCATCACTACAGCATGGGACCCATATCTTGAGGTCTTGAATTTGCACATTTTCACCTGAAACCTTTTTACTTCAGGGCATTGAGGAATGGGTCACCTTTATATTACATGAACCTGTTATCTGAATTATCAAAGGGGCCATATTACTCTTTTTCTGGTCTGTTATAATGTTGTATCCTTATCAAACACAGACCTGGAGTTGTGTTTTATTTCATTCACACTTGTTTAACACACAAACCCAGCATATTTAAAGAGTTCTTAAGACAGAAAACACTCTTATGATGCCATATGGTGATTTAGGAAGTGCTCCACTCTGTTTTTAAACTTCATACACCTTCACTAGAATTACCGTATTTTTCGGACTAGAAGTCACTCCGAAGTATAAGTTGCACCAGCCAAAAAATGCGTAATGAAGAAGAAAATGTATATATATAAGTCACACCAGACTATAAGTCACACTATTTGGGGGAAATGTATTTTATAAAATCAGAGATTAGGAACTGACGTTTTATCTTGAAACGCAATCTATAATAATAAGATTAGAATAGAGAACAGCAGGCTACACGGGCGTCTGGTATGTGAACATAACATCAACAGTTATTCAGGTAACATAAACAACAGAACAGAACAAGTTTATCAAACTCTCCATCTCACTCCAAATCACAAAATCCATTGAATCCGTCATCCTCTGTGTCACTTCTGAGTGACTTGGCGACCTCTGAAGGTAAACAGAGCACCACTTCCTCTTCTGCGTAGCTGTCGTCAGACTCAGCATCAGTTCCAGTTAGAATTATTCCGGCCTTTTTGAATCCCGACAGGTTAGTTTTGATTGTCACTGAAATTCATGCTTTCTCGATCTCTCCAATGGCTTCCAGGAAAGTTGCACGGTGCACCCTCCCGGTTACTGTGAAGCTGTGTTCTCCATCCTCGCTTTCCGCCAGTCCCTCACAAGTTTCTCGCTCACTCCAAACTTTCTTTCTGCTGCTTAATTACTGTTTTCGGCTAAATATTTCACTACTTGCAGCAGGACAACGGCTGTTTCTGCAGGAGACACTTGTGCAAGAGTTCAAAGTGACAGTGGTACAGAAGTAATAGGAGTAGCAGATACTGACACACAAGCCTTGAACCTCTCGTGGCTTCAGTGTGAAAATGTTAATATATACTGCACTGGAGTATAAGTCGAAGGACCACCCAAACCATGAAAAAAATTGCAACTTATAGTCAACAGTATAACTTATAGTATTTGGATAATTTCAGGAATTGCCCATCTTTACTGAACAAAAGGGTAAAGTGAACACTGCAAAAACTAAAATCTATCCTAGTTAAGATGACTTGCATTAAGAAAGCTTTATCATGATGTGAATTGAATGGATTTCACTTGAGAAGTAAAATAATCTATCAAGGAACCAAGACGTTTTGTACTTAAAATATGAAAATACATCTTTCTCCACTTAAGATAAGAAAAACAAGTCTTTGCACTTAAAATAGGACACAAAATCTAACGTTGTTTGAGTTAAGAGACATTTATTCCATTGGTAGATCATCTGAGTTGTCAAGCTGAATCTACACAAATAAAGTAAAATGTTTAGATATTTTTAACTTGCATAGATATTGCTTTTTGCGGTGTTGCTTTTAACATCACAAGGTGGAATAGAGCATTTTGAACTCTGGAGATGTAGACAGACTAATAATAAAAGATTACTCAAATATGTGTGAATGAAACAAAACACAACTCCAGGTATGTTTTTAAGGAGGTAACAACATTCTAACATGGCTTAAAGTTCACAAGAGTCACTTTTGCGTACTATAGGATGTAGAGTTTTGCTTGTTTCAAATAGAAATTCACAGCCGCCCCACATCTTCCACATTACCTCTCTTGTTCTTTCATTGACAAGTTCATTTTCTATTCTGCTACATATCATTGTTACAAACAGCTTTAAACGCTTACACATAGATCACTGTCCACTTTCAGACTTTTTCGTTATCAGCCCCATCAAAGCTTCAGCATACAAAATACACCGTGACACATGTTCTGGGCATCACACAGGTGGTTCTCATTCTAAAAGCTTTTGATTCAGTAATAGGTTCAACATGGTTACATCAGTCTTGGTCGATCACATTCACACACTCATGAATCTAAATCAATTCCTCGTGCATGCTGTTGTCACATAGCGATCAACCTTTCGACTCTTCGCCCCCATCACTGTCAGCCATCTTGTTTCAATATTGTCAATTTGTTTTCGAGAATGAGTTTGAATTGCAGGTAGTCTGTTCAGCTTCACTGACACTTCTCTCACTGTTTTTCGTGTATCCGTGCTAAGACCCAATTTAGTCCAGTTTAGAGGGCATATATTACACTATTTTCTGATCTATGTTGTAATGTTGTTTCTCATCAAAAACATACCTGGAGTTGTGTCTCATTCACATACTGTATGTTTAACACACACACCCTGCAGATTTAGGCTGAGCTCTTCTCTCAAGCTGAAAACACTGTTGTTTTTAAACTCCATAAACATTCACTAGAATCATTTGGATAATTCAGGCCTGGAATTGCCGATCTGTACTGAACTAAAGGTAAAATGTATTAACTTAACATTGATTTGGAATGCTATTTAATATTTGGATTACTGAAAGTTAACTTGCCTGTTCATGACTGTTGTGATAAAATCATGTTTATAGAGGAGGTGATCTTATAAGACCAATCAGTCAACAGTCATTTCTGTTTTTAGCTGTTCAAAATGTTGTTTTAATATATGTGCAAATAAAATCTATCTATCTATCTGTCTATCTATCTATCTATCTATCTGTCTGTCTGTCTGTCTAACTTGAAAACTACAGCTTCATGACATCACAATGGTGAAAAGAGCATTGAGATTACTCAAACTTGTGTGAATGAATTGTTGCTAAAAATGCTTAAAGGGACAGTTGGGAATTTTGGACATAGGACCTCATTTCCTAGTGAGCCAGATTGACCATATTTAGCCTGCCACTAAAAACAGTCTTACCCACTCCACAAAACACCCAAAGCAAATCTATTATTACGCCAGACTACGCCAGTCGATGTAAATGTCTGTGTTGATAGAATAATGTCTGAAATAAAACTAATTTTGCTTCGCATGAACCGTCACATGTTGAGGGACTATTTTCTCAGCAACCGTGGAATTTTACTTTGCCGGTAAGATAGGTGCTAGATGATATCAGTCCGCCGCTGCCGAGCTTTCTATCAGGAAGTACAACTCACAGCTGCTGCTCACACAAAAAATCCTTCAAATGCAAGGTTGGTTTTACTTCTAAAATTATTCTATCTACACAGACATTCACATCGACAGTCTGGCGTAATAATACATTTGCTTCGGTAAGACTTTTTTTTTTTTAGTGGCAGGCTAACTATGGCCATTGACATGCACTAGCCTAGCACCAGCGACCTCTGCAAATACAAGGACTGGATGGAATATTTTTAAAAGTGTCTCCACACGTCTCCAACACTCTGGCTCACTAGGAAATGAGGTCCTAGGTCCAAAATTCTGGACTGTCCCTTTAATATAGCTCACCTCTCCACAAATCTAACCTTTTACTTGGTAGGTGGCATCACTTGATCATCACCATGGCGATAATTAAGTTGGTTGCCATACTGTGGAACCTTCTGGACAATGCAATAACATGTACATGGGGAAAAGAAGACCTCCTTTAGTCCAGGTTCAGACATGGTTTAGTCCAGTTTTGGAGCTGGTTTATATGTTTAGTCCCAATTTTGCTTGGGAAGTAAAAACGTGCCTTAAGTATAGGTTTAGTTTTAGTTTGGTTTAGTTTAGTGTAGTTTAGTTTTAGTTTTAGTTTTTTAGTTTTTAGTTGTTGTTTTTTTTTTTTTTTGTTTTTTTAGTTTTTTTTTTTAGTTTAGTTTTATTTAAATTTATTTTTAAATATTTTAATTTTTTTTAAGTTTAGTTTTAATTTAGTACTCCTGCTTTATTTTCTTTATAGGCTTGGTTTATATACATTTAAATTAATAAGATTTAACCTGGTACCATTCGTATTCATATTTGGGCTGAGTATTAGTTATAGTTATATAATGAACGGAAACTTACATCAATGAAGAGGTATTTAGAACATTTTGAATAAAAAAAAAAAAAGAGGCTGAGGAGGTGATTGGTCCATTTGGGTCTTGGACGATTGCAGCAAAACAATGTAACCACAAATGAACTGAAAAGAGAGAACGTCGTAACCGCCTCTCAACGAATAAAACAATTAGGATGATTGTCCGGTCTACGATCTTTAACCACATGGTATCGCTAACATCCTTTTGACCTCAAACATTGATTGCGTCTAAAATAAACACACACCATTTTTCTTTTCTTTTTATAACTAAAATATTTAAAGAATGCCAAGCTGCACTTCCTGGAGACCATTTCCTTGCGTGGGCACCTCCACTCCGTTCTTCACAATCGCACAAACGCATTCGGGGCGCTGCATTGTGTCTCAGCAGTTTGTCCCGCCCTAAACTCTGCTCCAACTCACAAAGTCACAGAGGCGAAAGGGGTCATATGTCAAAAAGGCCCTGAATAGCAGGAAGGGAGTGGAGCTCAATATTGTACTTGAGTCTAATATATGGTGTGAACTGCTCCGTGCTCCAACAGGGCCCTGGTGCCTGCTTTTCTCCTTCTCTCGAACTGAAAAAGTCATGCTCCTTCTAATCTTCTCATCGGCAGACATGCTCCTGGTCACTTCCTTCCACAACGATGCAGGAACCTGAGGTGTTGTTGCCCGGGGTGTGAGGTGTGAGGGGGGAAGGGTTCACACCTTTGCTGCTTGGAAATGCACTAAGAATCATACTTACATTTGGACTGCAATGGTGATTACATTAACTGAAACAAATCTTGATGATGATGATGATGATGATGATAGTGGCAGTTCACACTTTAGGGTAGTTCAATGGACATAACAGATATTCATTACAGTAACAAACTAGGGTGTGATGTCAGAAGAAACTACGTCAGTATAAAAAATTAAAGGAAAAGATCTAACAAAAATATTCCAAGAACTTCACATCACTGTGTACAGTAAGTAAAGTGATCCTCCATCTAGGATAACGTGGCCTTAACTACAACATTGTCTTCGTGTACAAGTTTGCAAAATAATGAACTATAGTCAATGGTATTTTCAGTTTTACCACCATGTTCAGAAGAAAATAATGAAGAGAATCAGAAGTGAGCCGCAATGAGTGTGGTTTTTAGATCACAGCATGATTAACTTTGTGTTAGTATTATTCCATTTAATTTCATTTACATTAAGTTAATTACAGCACACATAATTTTATTCAATTCCTCTATTTAGGCTTGTATTCTAATTTGGGTGCACACATTTCAGTTATCTAAGTCTGAATTATTTGCTTATTATTATCACTTATTATTTTCTGTATTATAATTATTTGCCTTCGTGTTACTTTGATTAAGTTAGTAGTTTTTGTTAATTATTTAGTGTAATTCTCCTTCTTGTGTTCAGTTTAAACACCGTGTTCTTTATCTGGTTGGGTTAGTTTTGTTCTGTTCAAATTTGATTTAAGTTATGGAGCGCCAGTGGCAAAAAAAACTGTTGTTGTGTCCTTAGGCAAGACACTTCACCCACATTGCCTAGTATGAAAGTTGTGTGCGTGAGTGACGGTGGTGGTTGGAGGGGCCGATGGCACAGATTGGCAGCCTCGCTTCCCAGGGCAGCTGTGGCTACAATAGTAGCTTACCACCACTGAGTGTGGAGTGACTGAACAATGAACTGTGAAGCGCTTTGGGTATCTTGAAAGGCGCTACATAAATGCAACAATCAATCAGCTGGGCCCAGCTTTTTGTTAACAATTTACCTAATTTGAGCCTTTGTTAAATTATAAAAATCATAACCAGCCTCCTGGGCTCATGGGTGGTAGACACTTTTTCTTGATACTATGGTAAAATGTATGTTCCAACTTTATTTATCTATATTTCTTGATGACAACTTATGTATATTATGACATATTATGATTTAGCGATTTAGTATTAAACTTTAACATAACATGTATTCACTGTGCTGCAATATTGGTCTAAATTAGCCTGATTCATCAGCCGGTTTCACTTCGTGGAAACCGTCTGACCGCACAGCATTATGATTCGTTCACTTGATGGTAGGCGGGTACTTTTTTTATTCTACCAATTGCTGCTATTTGGTCGTGACGTATGTAATGTGCCAAATCCCATAGGAAGAAGGGCAATAACGTCTTGCCCCTTGATAAAATTCACCAAACATTCTCTTTGTTCCGGCTTCAAATCCTTGATCTCAGGAATCGTTGCCAACACAAAATGTCTGTCTTCGTCTACATCCATCTCGACCGCTTTGTTTACTGTTGTGTATCACAAAAGGGACCCAGACAGGCGCTTGAGTTTGACGTCATGGCTTCACAGCTCTTTGCTGATTGGTCAGTGCGGGGTCTACAACTTCCACGGTTCTTGCAAATCGTCTAGTGTATTCTGATTCCTGTCCTAGTCGCTGGAGAGAAATGAAATTGAGCAGAGACACTAGGTGGCACCAACCTGGCTAGATCTAAAATGCCTTAAAAATAGAATGCACCATTGAATTCTTCTTCAGATTTTTGGCTTTTTCAATAATCACAAGTAAATAAATATTTGTGGGTGGAGATAGGGGGTAGCTGAAAACAAAAATCTTCTGCCCACTCTAGCCTCAAATGCAAAACACTACAGGATTACTCAAACATGCATGAATCGAAATACAACTTTGAGTAAATTAATGACGTGAGAACACCACTGTAACAGGGTTTAAAGCTGAAAAATGCTTGAATAATATAGTATGTCCTCTTTAAATAACAGATGTTGCCATATCTTACATTACCAGTCAAATTTTTGAACACGTCTTCTCATTCATTTTTTTTTCTTTGTTTACTACTTTCTTCATACATACAGTCATGAAATATATGATGCTAGAACAAAAAGCAAGTAAGAGTAGAAAGAGCAGTGATTAAAACACACAGTAACTATTCTAAATCTGACAGAGTTTTGATTTATTTAGACTTTATTTTTGTCCTGCTACACGCATGTGCCCATTCATAATTTTGATGCACTTGGTGAAAATCTACAGAGTAAATAATCACGAAAGTAAAGAAGAAAGTGCATCTAAACTTGTGCGTATCTTCACTGCCCGTTGGACATTGATGCATTGAGTTTATTTAAAAGAAGATGTATCCTCCTCTCTTCTCCTCTCCTTCCCAGACTTCTCATCTTTTAGGAGCAGTACAGACCCTCTCTCCACTCAGCCTGTCTGTCTGCTCTGGTCTGGTCCAGTGTTTTATATGCACCCAGCCAAAGGTTAACTGCTTCCTGCTATGCTACATTTCACTCTTTCTCATAATATGTCATGTTATCATCCACTCTGAGCTTGTAGCCTGTAGTTTGGAGGTCAGGGCTCCGGTGGGGTCATGCGTTTGGCTTCGAGGGATGCTGATTTAAAGGGTCTGTATAGCAAAAAATGAATTTGAATGTAGTTACGTCACCAAAACTCAAAATGCTCTGTTTCTCATAATGTCATGTAGTGGTAGTTTTCAAGTTTTTACCTTTAATTTTATAGAGATTCAGGCAATTCCAGGTCTGAAATGATCCAAATTCTAGTGAAGGTGTATGCAGTTTAAAAACACACTGGAGCACTTCCTGTATTACCACTTAACATCACAAAGTGGAATGGAGTTTTTTTTTGTTTGAGAGAAGAATTCCAAATATGCAAGATGTGTGAATGAAACAAGATACAACACCAGGTAGGTTTTAAACGATGAAAACAACATTATAACATAGATCAGAAAATAGTGTAATATGGGCCCTTTAATATGTAATGTACAAGAGAATACACTGGTAAAGGAACTCTGTGAAGTGACGTAAAGGCTCTGTTTGGGCTGCAAAAAGTTTTCTTTGCGGTGGTTTAGTTTTGGAGATATTAATGATGCTTTTATAAGTCAAATTAGGATCAGCCAGCCCCCCAGGAAACGTAAAAAAATCCTCTAAAATGGCCCAAAATGGTGTCAATCCTTTCTGCTTCGTTTGTGCTGCAAAAAGTTTCGTCTATTATGCGATTATGGTTCTTAAGTTATTAGCAGTTTTATTTTCGGCCGATGACGTCATCCAGCCTATCAAAATGTTAAATAGTACTCAAAGCAGGCAGAAAATGATATGAAACTTGAGAATTTTGTTTGTGCTGTTTTGTGCTGTGAGTTTTCATTTGTGCAAGTATATTTCTAAAGTTATTCATTATTATTTTTACAGAAATTATGTTACATCATTTGCGCTCAGCTGACGATAGTGGCTTTAGCAAAACTCCACAAAACTAGTGAAGAGAAACGATCTGACGCTGTGGAAAAGTCAGTATTATTGTATAAAATATTAATCAAAAGCAAGTTACTAAAGACCGATACGGACTTTGTCAGAGTACTATTTAACATTTTGAGGGGCTGGATGACTACCCTAATTCATCACCCGGTTTCACTTTGTAGAAACTATCTGCCCTCGAAGTTTTAGAATTCGTTCTCTTGAGGGTAGGCAGGTACTTTTTTCATTTAACCAATTGCTGCTGTTTAGTTGTGATGTATCGTTAACAGGACTAACTGGTATATTAAGCTTTTCCCAAATCCTGTAGGAAGAAGGGCACTAACATCTTTCCCCTTGATAAAATTCACCAAACATTCTCTTTGTTCCGGCTTTAAATCCTCAATCTTGGGAATCGTTGACAACAAAGAATATATGGCTCTTCGCTGATTGGCTGGTGCCCGAGCTCACACTTCCTGGGTTTTCGTGAACCGTCTAGTGCAGACATGTCCAAACTGTGGCCCGTGGGCCAAATGCAGCCCTTAGACAATTTTTTCTTGGCCCTCAGGCTACCAGGTGAATTGGCCCAAATGACCTTGCATCAATTGAAAATTTACTTTTTACTGCAAGTTTTTTGAAAATTTACCTTGATAAAGCTCATATTTAATATTTAGTGTGTGGTTTTAAGGATCTTAGCATGAATAAAGACTGACGGCTCATTCTAATGTGTTAAACATGCACATATTTCAATTATTCACTGTATTGAGCGCCAGTCTATGGCCCTCGATTGGCCCTCTGCTTCATCTCTGTTTAGATATGTGGCCCTTAATGAAAAAAGTTTGGACACCTCTGGTCTAGTGTATTCCGATTCCTGACCTAGTCGCTGGAGAGAAATGAAAATGAGTGGAGGCACTAGGTGGCCCCAGCCTGGTTACTGGATGACGTCATCTGCCGAAATTAAAACTGCTAATATCTTAAGAACCATAATAACACAAACAAAACGATTGACATAGTTTTTATGTAGGTTTGAGTTTGATGAGGGGCCAACTTCACAGAGGCTGGTAAAGGTTAAAGTGCATACACTGTGTTTAAAACATAGTTAGCAACATTATATTTAAGATTAAAAAAAAAAAAAAAGTTTAGTCTTTTCTGCTTTTGTTATATTATGAAGATTATAATTAGACTTCCTTGCTGCACCCATTCAGCAGATATGACATAGGTAGAGGTCTGTTACCTAGCAAACATAATGTAAAAAAGAGCCAAAACTTGTCTAAATTGCCCAACAGTTATAATTTCACAAATAAAAATAACAACGTGCCTTTATTTAGTTATTTTGTAAATCTATGTCGAAATCTTCCTTTTGCGCAAATTTGCATAAAGTCCTAAAGTATTTTGGATGGAATTGTTGGCAGGTTAGAGGGATTCCATTTTAGAACTCGCTGCAACTTTCTGCATTTCACAACTCGTCTCTCGTCTCCTCCGTCTTTCCTCTCCTCCGTCTCTCCTCCCTCTCTCCTCATTTAGCATAATACTTAAAGGCAAGTTGATTTGAGATCTCTTGCGTGTCTGGATTGGTGGAGGTTGCCGTGTAAATTCGGTCCATGTGTTTGAGGCTGACCGCTTCACCTCTGAGGGGAACCTGCTAACGTGTCTGACAGAGTGAAGAGAGAAGGAGAGAGACGGAGGAGGAGGAGAGGGAGAGAGAGGGACAGAGGGAAGAGACAGGGGGAGGAGAGAGGCAGGAGAGACTGAAGAGAGGAAAGAGAGAGGGGGAGAGATTATAAAGGGGGAAGCGAGAGAGGAGGAGAGAAAAGAGAGAAGGGGAGAGACTGAAGAGAGGGAAGAGAGCAGGAAAGAGGGAAGAGAGGAGAGGGAGAGAGAGAGAGAGAGAGAGAGAGAGAGGGAGAGAGAGAGAGAGAGAGGGAGAGAGGAGAGAGAGAGAGAGAGAGAGAGAGGGCAAGAGGAGAGAGAGAGAGAAGAGAGAGGGCAAGAGGGAGGAGAGAGAGGGGGAGAGAGAGAAGAGAGAGGGCAAGAGGGAGGAGAGAGAGGGGAGAGAGAGAAGAGAGGGCAAGAGGGAAGAGAAGAGAGAGAGCGGGAGAGTGAGGGAAGAGAGAGGTAGAGGGACTGATGAGAGGGAAGAGAAAGGGGAAGAGAGAGGAGAGAGGGAAGAGAGAGTGTAAGGGAGGGAGAGGGAGAGAGAGAGTCTGAAGACAGGAAAGAGAGGAGAGAGAGATAGGGAGAGGGAGGAGAGAGGGGTGGGTAAAAAGTGAGGAGAGAGGGAAACGGAGGGGGCTTGGGGGAGGAGAAGGAGAAATGGAGGAGAGGAGAGAGTCAAGAGAAAGTAGCGGAGAGGAAGATGAGAAAAGGGGAGACGTCAGAGGGAGGAGAAGAGAAAGAAAGAGTGAAAAAAGGTAGAGGAGAGTGAGAAAGGAGAGAAGGAGGAGAGGGGAGGGATGAGAGAGAGGTGAAAAGAGAGGGCGAGAAAGTGAAGAAAGATGAGGGTTATCTGTTGTCCAGTTGTAGGGAGTATTATCTGTTACATAAAAGGTGAGTTGTTGTACAGTTGTAGGGAGTATTATCTGTTACATAAGGGTGAGTTGTTGTACAATTGTAGGGAGTATTATCTGTTACTTAAGGGTGAGTTGTTGTACAGTTGTAGGGAGTATTATCTGTTACATAAGGGTGAGTTGTTGTACAGTTGTAGGGAGTATTATCTGTTACATAAAGGTGAGTTGTTGTACAGTTGTAGGGAGTATTATCTGTTACATAAGGTGAGTTGTTGTACAGTTGTATATTATCTGTTACAGTTGTTGTACAGTTGTAGGAGTATTATCTGTTACATAAGGGTGAGTTTGTACAGTTGTAGGGAGTATTATCTGTTACATAAGTAGTTGTACAGTTGTATTATCTGTTACAGTTGTACAGTTGTAGGGAGTATTATCTGTTACATAAGGGTGAGTTGTGTACAGTTGTAGGGAGTATTATCTGTTACATAAAGGTGAGTTGATGTACAGTTGTAGGGAGTATCTGTTACATAGCATAAGTTGTTGTACAGTTGTAGGGAGTATTATCTGTTACCTAATGGCAAGTTGTTGTACAGTTGTAGGGAGTATTATCTTTTCTGCCCCTCTACAATTGGGTGCAGTGGGTGAGCAGGAGTGTCCATGATGGAGAACAGTTCGTCCACTGTCCTCCTGTCCCTTCTTGTTCGGCTCCAGTCAAATGAAGCTCACCGAAGCTCGGGTTTACAGGGGCAAATTTGGAGCCAAGGTTCATGTTTGGAATTCCGACCCCGAGTATCATAGCAACCAAAGAGCCAATCCGGAGCAGGGCTGTTGAAGGTAACCAAAATGACGAGTCAGCAGTTATGGAGAGAGGCGCGAGAGTTTTACAATACAAAGTAAACTGGAGTCAGAGTCGATGAAGCCGGAAGTATCCCCATACTCACCTCCTATTTGAAAAGTATTCATTTATGTAATAATATGCATTCCTTGTTTAAGTTGATGGGGGGAAACCAGGACACCACGAGGAAACTCACCTGGACAGACCCCAAACATGGAATCTGAGAATTAAACTCAGACCCTTATACGTGTGAGGTGAGAGGTGCTAACCAGTGTGCAAAAACATACCCTGCTTTAAACATACAAGGCGATCTGCTCACGCCTACACAGACACTGTAATAAGTCTGACATCTTGGTCCACTTTCCCTCTGTGGATGTTTTCATATTTGAGATGTGAGCCTCAGGAAGGACAAGTCATGGCCCAAGAATTTAAGGAGGAATAATCTTTGATCAGGTTTGATAACAAGTGACTTATTTTCCAAAGAAATGTACCATGATGCAATCCGTGGAGATGTCAAGATAACACAACATGTCGGGGGGGTCTAAGGGGGGGCTTACGGTATTGTGTAAAATCACTGTTTCTCAATTTACCTGGAAAGAACGACAGTCTTATGTAGTTCTTATGTAACATCATTATCAGTCCATAATCAATCTAAAACTGATTTTCATATGACATGCCAACAAAAGGTCTCAGGTTCTAATCCCAGACCCCGTCCTGGTTTAGTTCTAGTTTAATACTGGTTTAGTCCTGTTTTAGTCCTTATTTAGTCCTGTTTTAATCCTGTTTTAGTCCTTATTTAGTCCTGTTTTAGTTTTTAGTTTTTATTTATCCTGTTTTAGTCCTGATTTATTTAGTCCCGATTTAATCCTGGTTTAGTCCTGATTTAGTCTTTATTTAGTCCTGTTTTAGTCCTTATTTAGTCCTAGTTTAGACCTGGTTTAGTCCTGATTTAGTCTTTATTTAGTCCTAGTTTAGACCTGGTTTAGTCCTGATTTAGTCCTTATTTAGTCCTAGTTTAGACCTGGTTTAGTCCTCATTTAGTCCTTATTTAGTCCTTTTTTAGCCCAGGTTTAATCCTGATTAAGTCCTATTTTAGTCCCGATTTAATTCTGGTTTAGTCCTCATTTAGTCCTGGTTTAGTCCTGATTCAGTCCTGGTTTAGTTCTTATTTAATCCAGTTTTAGTTCTGGTCTAGTTCTGGTTCACTCCTGATTTAGTCCTTATTTAGTCTTGTTTTAGTCCTGATTTAGTTCTGATTTAGTCCTGGTTTAGTTCTTATTTAATCCAGTTTTAGTCCTGGTCTAGTTCTGGTTCACTCCTGATTTAGTCCTTATTTAGTCTTGTTTTAGTCCTGATTTAGTTCTGATTCAGTCCTGGTTTAGTTCCTTATTTAATCCAGTTTTAGTCCTGGTCTAGTTCTGGTTCACTCCTGATTTAGTCCTTATTTAGTCTTGTTTTAGTCCTGATTTAGTTCTGATTTAGTCCTGGTTTAGTCCTTATTTAGTCCTAGTTTAGTCCTGATCTAGTCCTTATTTAGTCCTTTTTTAGCTCAGGTTTCATCCTGATTGAGTCCTGTTTTAGTCCTGATTTAGTCCCGGTTCAGTCCTGGTTTAGTCCTGACTGAGTCCTGTTTTAGTCACGATTTAATTCTGGTTTAGTCCTGATTTAGTCCTTATTTAGTCCTGGTTTAGTCCTTATTAAATACAGTTTTAGTCCTGGTTTAGTTCTGATTTAGTCCTGGTTTATTTAGCCCTGGTTTACTCCTGACTGAGTCCTGTTTTGGTCCTGGTTTATAAGTTTAACGCTCTGACGCTCTCCCTTTGCTCTCCATGCTACGTCACACCCCTTCAGGGCGCCTCTTGGTAATGAAACTACTGCACATCGCGTCAGGTTTGTAAAGATGTTGTGTGCAGTTTTGTATTTTGCTTTTGTATATTTATGGAGAATTGTCGTGTTGGAGATGTAGGCTTGTGGGCGGAGCTAACCATAAGAAGGGCTCGAATGACAACTGGGAGAGATTGCTAAATTACTGAAACATGCATGGATCTAAAACCTCATCAGGCATGTTTCTGATGAGGAAACAACGTTAAACAATGGTAGAAAGCTCCAAATGTTTGTATAATATAACACATAAGCGCATACAGAATCCAGTATATTTTATTTCCATCTTATACTTTACATGATACAAAAATAATGATCACAGTGTATTTCCATGAAAAAGAAAAAAAAAAAAACAGGCAGAAAATAGCATTTAATAAATTATATAATCCAAATCTGACATAAGAATACTGTGATAAAATTAATACGAACACATTCAAATGATTTAGACAATATTTTAAAGGCCTCTTCTGTCCCTTCGGCTCCGTTCTCCTGCATTTTAAGTCCTTTAAATCAGTGCATTTCCACCTTCACTTCACCAGAGTCTGTTTCTCCTGTTATGAAAGTATCCCGTGTGGTTTAGGGTCTCTAGCTGCCTCCACAGCTCAGGGGATGGGGAGAAAAGTTGGATCAAAGTTCGGTTTTTGGTTTTGTTTCTAGTCCAGTCTTCTCCAATGGGACGGTATACAGCGGCACACTTCTTCACTAAAGGAGAATCCGGGCTCACACCGTCTCCTCCGCACTTCACATGGAGGTCGCACACAACTGGAACACAGAAAGACAAGTACAGTGAGCAAACGCATACTGTACTGTAGCTATAACCACAGATAATGACAGCTAATGTTAAAAATACAGTAACAGGAGCTTGACAGTAACTTTCCGGAAGTGGCACATCACCTGTATGATATCAGTGAAATATAAAGTTGAAACCATATTGTGGAACATGCTAGACTGGCCAGAGTAAGGACGCATGTTTTTGGAGAAAAACAACAACAACAAAAAACATGCTTTTATTTATTTATTGTATAAAGGTGCACTATGTAACTCTTATAGTACAGTGTTCCCACCTGGTTGTTACAAAATAAAATTGACACAAGATTGTGAAAACGTGGAAAATAATTCTATGCCTTTTTCATGTGTTTACATTTGCCTAGTGAAGAATTGGTAGCCAGTTTCACTTTGTGGAAACCGTCTGACCTTACAGCATTAGGATTCGTTCGCTTGACGGTGGGTGGGTACTTTTTCTTTTTTTCATTTAACCAATCGATGCTATTTGGTTGTGACACATGTAATGCGCCACTAACGGGGCTAACTGGTATGTTAAGCTTTTCCCAAATCCCATAAGAAGAAGGGCAATAACGTCTTTCATCCTCGATCTTGGGAATCGTTGCCAACACAGAATGTATGTCTTCGTCTACATCAATCTCAACCACTTTGTTTACTGTTGTGCTGTACCACCTAAGGGACCCAGACAGCCACTTGAGTTTGACATCATGGCTTCACAGCTCTTCACTGATTGGCCGGTGCGCGGTCTACAACTTCCAGGGTTCTTGCAAACCATCTAGTGTATTCCGCAAAGGGGAATTCTCAAAGTCTTCAAGGTATTCAGTGAAGGCCCAATTTTTGCACTACTAATATATTTTTTCAATATTTTTTATTCAGTGAGTAATAAACACTACAGTAGTAATAACTACTAATATTTATTGGGAAATAAAGGGTTAATATAATAGAATGGAAATGGACCAAACACAATTTTTCTTCCAATGGTATTTGGGTAAATCAGTGACTCCCCCTGAACTAAAGAAACACCTGCAAGGCCTTCGCCTTCCTGTAGTGAAGGCCCGTGCAATTCAAGTCCATGTGGGGATGAGTTTGAGATTGGCAGTTGTCTTAGCCAATCATATTTAATTGAGTTATGGGTGCTGTTGGGGCTGTGTGTGAGCGATGTGTTGCGTTGTGTTGTTGGGGCTGTGTGTGAGCGGTGGATCAGGTTGTGTAATCTTTGCGCTTGGCTGTGCGTGGTACTCTGATCGATATACTAGTTCAACCAATAGTGACCAAACTGTCTGTTTCTGGCATTCGTTATAATACTATATATAATACATATGTTTATAATACAAATTTATAGGTTTGGCCTATGTGCCCCCTGAAAAAATGTCATGATAGCCAGCAATTGGTCCTAGTGAAGGCCTGGGGTCCAGGTCCACAGTTCGCCACTGGTATTCCAATTCCTGACCTAGTTGCTGGACAGAATTTAAATTGAGCTAAGGAAGTAGTGCCTAGTGACCTACGACAGCAGCAAACCTAATACTATCAATTTAGAACATGTGAGGCCTAATGACTTTATCTACAGGACTGATTTATTTGAAATGATGTCTCGTGTTTTGTCTCGTGTTTTGTCCTGTGGAAATTGTGTCTTGAAAGGACTAATGTATTTCTATACCACTTAAAAACTGGTTTGCCTTAATGCCTTAATTTCTGTCTTTGTCAAATAAAAACTTATTAAACAGGAAAAAATGGGTGAAATATCTTGCTTAAGGGGTCGAGTTTCAAATACACATAAAAATAATACAACCATTTGTTTTCTAGACACTTAAATGAAGCCACCCATCACAACGATTCCTAAACCTGATTTACAGTGCTCTGATGTGAACTGTCTGCACCCCTCACCCCTCCATTAAGACGTGATGCGTTCAGGGGCACAGGTCAGACTCATGGTTTAGATTTCACTCTGCCTTCTGCCTCCTTCAGGGACCTACAGTGATTTACAGCTGAAACTTCAAACAGGAGGCTACACTTAGGACAGGGTACCTCTGCCTTCAACAGCAACCATTAAGACTGGAAAAATAAAACTGACTTTCACCAATCCATTAAAGAGGACTTATTATGCCAATTACACTTTAATAAACATTGTGTGTAACGCAATTGGCACTGTTCCTCAACGCAGACCAGTCTTAAAAACACCAAAAACACAACTAATTAAAGTTTTAAAGAGACGGTATTATGCAAAAACATTCGACCATGTTTCAGTAAACTTCTTTATTTTTAGCTGTACGGTTGCGGTATGAAGGGGGAGTGACTTAGCCAGACAAGCAAATGGAGAGAGTCAGCGAGTCACAAACAAAAATGAAACATGTAAAATCATCGCGTTGTTTTTGCATAATTTAGCATTTTCGAAACAATAAAAAGTAACATGATGATCTAAAAATGTTATGTGTTAGTCGTCAAAAACCTATAGAAGTAAAATAACACCTCTTTAAATTATTTGCAGTGGTCCAAATTTCTTCCTCACTTCCTCCCAATTATTCACCGCAACTTTCAGAGGCCAGCTCAGACATACTTCCTGGTTCACGGGCAATAAAAACGTTTCATAACTTGATGGAAACAGCCAGCACAAAGCAATCTCATTTTGACCTTAAGAGCTGCAAAAAAAAAAGACTTAATTACATGAAAAGATTGGGTACAGTGCCTTTAAATGGGACTAAACCAAACCCCCCTTGCTGGATTCCTGTGGTGCAGCGGGCTTCATAAATCACATAGGAGCGGGGTCACGAGGGGTCAACGGTGGACAGGTTGGATGGATGTGAGAGTTGCCCAGTGTTTCCTTGGTTTGAGGAGAGGAAATGGTTAAGTGACAGCTCACAGAAGTCATTAGCACCAAGGTTTGGATTACACACGGTTTAAGCCAACAGCGACTACTGCATCCGCTACTGCAGATCACACATGAGCGGACGAGGAGGAGGTGATGCAATGATGTGAAAGTTCAACCAAAACTAATTATGGAGGGATTAAAGATGTTTAAAGGTCTTATATTACGCAAAATTGACTCTTGTGAGCTGGAAGTCATGTTAGGACGTTACCTCAACAAAAATATACTCAGAGTTGTGTTTGGTTTCATTCGCACATGTTTCAGTTTCCATTTATTATTAGTCTGTTTACATCTCCTACATTCAAAATGCTCTGTCCCACCTTGTGATGTCACGAAGAGGCTGTTTTCAAGTTAACCTCAGTAGAGATGGGCAATTCCAGGGTTGAAATTATCCAAATGATGGTAGAGAAGATAGATGGAGTTCAAAAACACTTCCTGTATTACCATATGACATCACAAGGTGGAACAGAGTGAATGAAACAAAACAAAACTCCAGGTATGTTATGATGATGAAACATAAGAAGGGAGATCATCACAGCAGCACATTTAAAGGTGCGCTATGTAACTTTTCTGTTGGGGTCACCTGATTGTTACTGCTTTGCCTGGAGTGTTCCACAATACGGCATTTAATATATCTATCTTGAACTGTGAAAACAGACCTTGAAATATGCTATTTTTACTGTGAATGTGGTTGCCTCTCCACAGACCTGACCTGGAACTTGACCTGGTAGCATCATCTGCGTGTATCCATGATAAATACATTTAAAGGGCCCAAATTACACTTTTTTCTGGTTATGTTATAGTGTTCTTTCCTCATGAAAAACTGCATGTTTAACACACAAATCCTGCATATTTAGGCTGAGTTCTTCTCTGAAACAGAAAACACTCTGTTCCACCTTGTGATGTCATGTGGTAGTATAGAAAATGCTACCCTGTCTTTTTTAAATTCCATACACCTTCACAAGAATCATTTGGATCATTTGAGTCCTGGAATTACCGATCTCAACTGAAGTAAATGTAAAGCAGAGCTGTTAACTTCAAAACTACCACTACATGACATCACAAGTCTGTTTTAGCCTGATTCATCAGCCGGTTTCACTTTGTAGGAACCGTCTGACCTCGCGGCATTGGGATTCGTTCGCTCAATGGTAGGCAGGTACTTTTTTAATTTAACCAATCATTGCTAATTGGTCGTGATGTATGTAATGCACCACTAACAGGGCTAAGTGGTATATTAGGCTTTTCTCAAATCCCGTAGGAAAAAGGGCAATAACGTCTTTCCCCTTGATGAAATTCACCAAACATACTCTTTGTTCCAGCTTTAAATCCTCGATCTGTGGAATTGTTGCCAACACAGAATATATGGCTCTTCTCTGATTGGCTGGTGTCCGGACTTGCACTTCCGGGGTTCTTGCAAACCGACTAGTGTATTCCGATTCCTGACCTAGTCACTGGAAAGAAATGAAATTGAGCTAAGGTACTAGGTGGCGCCAACCTGACTAGAGCATTTGAGCTTTGAAGATATAAACAGACAAATAATAAAAAAGTGTGAATGAAACAAAACACAACTCCAGGTATGTTTTTGAGGAGGTAGCAGCATTATAACATGGCTAAAATCTCACAAGAGTCCATTTTGTGACCTTTGAAACCCGATTGTGAAACATATAATAACATCTCCATAGAGACAAGGCGGTGGCGAGCTCCCATCAGGAAGAAACAGGACTGCAAACTTTGAAAATATAAGTCAAACAAAACTGATATTATTTTATTATTATTAATGATGTGAGTCATTGTACGTTCCTAAAATTAAACTTAAACACAAAACCTAAAATGGATAAATCTGTCCTTCTCTTGGGGATGCTTTGTTGTGATTGTACACTTTCACCTCTATATTTCAGTGTCAGTGAACTATTTCTTATAAAAGTACAGGATTGCTCATTAATAAACTTGCTGACATATTAATATTATTATTAAGTGCTATTGATGACATTGCCTTATCTAAATGATTGATCAAATTGTGTCTTTTTTTACTGGAGTTGCTTAGAAATTCTACTTAGACAACGCCACAGCTGATCTATCATTTTGAAAGTTAATATATTTTTAAAAGTAATAATAAAGTCTTGGATTTTTGTTATGTTTTGGATTTCTCAAAGCACTGAGAAACGTGACCAACAGCCCCTCTGACAAATCACTGACTTAGACAAGGTCAGTGTCTTGCTCAAGGAAACAACAACAGAATGCACTTGGAGACAGAGTTGAACCATTAAACATCTCTGTCACTCACTCACTCTATCTATCACTTGAGCAAGTGCTCGAACTCGTGCTAACGAATTCCATTAAACATTAAATACGGTAGAGCCCAGTGTTGGGGCTAACGGTGTTTTAGTATAACGCTACTTTTTCATTAATGGAGTAATCTAATTAATTACACTCTCCATTGTTACAACACTGTTATTGTTACCAGGAAAACAAAGTGGTAAGTTACAGTTGGGTTGAATGAGGCGCCGCGGTGTCAGGCGTCATGCAGCGACACACATCATCAGCAGGAGCAGGGAGAGCTCAGGACAGAGCAGGGCCAACATAATTGGCTAAGAAGTTGGGTGGGCGGAGTCTCTGCTCATGCTGCCTTGTTGTTTCTTTCCTGCACACTTCAGGCTTAAAGACAAACTCAACGAGAATGCAACAATGGCAGCGATGATCTAGGGACATTCAAAGGCAGCGTGTTCAAACTGGAAATACCAACACTATTTCTCCCTCATTGAAATAAAGGGCAAGAATGTGTATGTGAAGTATAACTGTGACCTGGGAAAATAATTCTGTCCATGTCTGCCTCGAGTAACTCAAATCTAATGAAGCACCTCACAACGTCACCTGCTAACACGCCTCTAGCTGCTGTTCACCCTGCTGTTAGCATGAGCTCTGGCCAAGATGGAGACGGAGCCACTGTATTAAAGCCAAACTCGATTTTTCAGGCAAATAGTACATAACATGAAAAATAACTGGATAATTACTTTGCTGAGTGATTAATTACTTCTACAGTATGGTAACTCAGTTACTTTATGGGGGAAGTAATTTGTAATAGTAACTCTTTACTTTTTTAAAGTAATGAGAATTAATACTATGTCTGGTATTAATTGTTGACACATAACATGTTTAGATCACCATGTTACCTTTTATTGAACATATTAACATGGTTTATAAGTTTCACTTTAGTTTTCAGCACATTATCACAACATAATCACTGTCTATCCCGCTAATGACACTACTGCACATCACATCAGGTTTGTCAAATTCTTGTCTACAGTTTTGCTTTTGTATATGTAGAACTGTCATGTGGGAGCACGTCGATGACGTCGGCTTGTGAGGCTGAGCATTGGACAGAATCTTACAGCTAACCATCAGGAGGGTCTAATAGTGCCTGTGAAAGATCCCTAAATTACTGAAACATGCATGGATGACATCAGAAACCTCTTCAGGTGTGTAAATGGTAAATTATCACGCTTTATATAGTGCTTTTCCCATCTTCAAAGCACTCAAAAGCACTTTACATCAAGGAAACACTCACCCATTCACACACACACACACACCCATACATACACCAATATGTACAAACACTGGGGGCGAGGTGGGTTAAGTGTATTGCCCAAGGACACATTTGTCTATGGGAGCTGGAATTGCACTGGACAAACACTCGAACCACCTGAGCTTCTAATCACCCCCCCTTTTTTGGGGGAGATTAGGAAACAACAACGTTACAACATGATAGAAAGCTCCAAAAAGTCAATTTTGTACAATACAATACCCTATCTCTCTATAAATATAAAAACATATATATAAAAAAATAAAAGAATGCCCCAGCCCACCTGCACGTGCCCTGATGGAACCTCCTCCCTCTCAGGAAGCACTTGTTGGGCGACTCGTTACATTCACATGAACACTTGGACTTGTTGAGGGGCTGGTTGCGGGGGCAGGACTTGGCGCAGGTGCACTGACAGGTGTCTGGGTCGAAGCTGAAGTTTGGGGGACAGGTGTGGGAGCTGCAGACGCACTGGCATGAGCTTCGGTCAAAATGGCGGTTGGGGCCACAGGGGCGGTCACCGTGACGACACACACACTGACAGGTCTCTGCGTCCAGCTCTTTATCGGACCCACACACGTCTGAGGAGAAGAAATCTGCAAGAAGAAAAGGAAACATGTTTAAGAGGGGGTACTCGACTTTAATGGGGTACTAATAGTTAACACATAAACTATTGAGAGCACCATGAATTAGAGCACTTTTATTGTTTTGAAAATACAAAATCTGGCAAAAACAATGTATTGACATGTTAATAAGTTTTATTTTCCTTTTTCTATGTGCTCTCTGTGCAAAGTCATTCCCATTTCAGAGCTCTAACACAATCACAGTGTATTCCTCTCGTTGGAGAATCACAGAAAGTACTTCGAAATAATATCAGTCAAGTAGAAATACAAGATAGTGGTCCAAGAAATTACTCAATAGTAATTTGGAAAAAGTACAACTCAATTAAGAGTAATTATAAGAGTAACTGTCTGGACATAACATCTGGTTTATAATTTCAAGTTAATGTAATTGGAAAGACAAAATCTGGTATTTTCAAAGTATAGATGATAAAAATGAGGACAAAAAGTCATTTGTATCTGAAGGAACAGTACAAGAAACACAAATATTCAATCATATGTGCTGTATTCTAAGTGACACTATCTCTGTATGCATTTAACAGCAGCTAATTCATATCTGATCCAAGATAACCCCTGGAATGCCTTTTCAACTTTTGTTCAGTCCAAGAGCACTGATTTTCCTGTAATAAATATCTAATCTGGCTTCACTGATAAACTACGACACAAGACATTCCTCTATGTAGAAAACACAGATGGTTTCTTTTGTGATTCTGGCAGATTCTTCGCGCTCGCGAGTTAGACACACGCAGGCTCTACAGGGCTGGAATTTACTCACAAATACCATCACATAACTCACTATTTTCTGGGCTATAAATATGCATAGTGGCTCGAGTGACCCTGTAAATCTGATGAATTAAACTGTTTAGAATAATCTGAAAAATGAAATTTTAATTGGTCATTAAATGAGCTCCTTCTGGTTTCTATGCATCACTTGTTGAATAAGTAGTTCACAAATAGTGATTTTGATGAGCACTTTTATTTTCCATCAATATTTCAAGTATTGCTCATTCACTCTACACTTGACTGCAAAGTTCTTCTTCTTCTTCGGGACAGACTGACATAATTACAGTATAATAACCTGTATACAACCTGCCAATCTGCATCCACAAACTCACACACCATCAAGACGGGTAACGTGTCATCCCAAAGGAAACATGAGCAGTTTGCTGTGGTTACAGCTGGGATTAAAACCACAAACTCTTCAGTGAGGGTGAATGCTCTATCACAATGAATGCTCTTTATTGTCCCTGTTGGAAAATTTGACCCATTCTTCAGTGCTGCTAGGGAACCCTGTCTAAAGCAGTGGAACCCATCTCCAGATCTTTAGATATTCTTGAACAGTGCTACCTTAAGATGAGGGATTTGATCTATTGTGGATGTTATTGGGTTGATGGGGGAAACCAGTAGCTTGGTTCATCAGCTGGTTTCACTTTGTGGAAACCGTATGACCTCGCAGTATTAGGATTTGTTCGCTCGATGGTAGGTGGTTACTTTTTTATTTAACCAATTGCTGCTGTTTGGTTGTGACGTATGTAATGCACCGGAACGCTCAGTGGTGTAAGTAACTGTCAGCACAACAACAAACAAAGCAGAGAATCAACACGTCCGTCAATGATTATTGTCAATTCTGTGAGATGAACTTGCGAATTAAAGGTGCAATAAAAAATGTGAAGTTTGTGTATGACAAAGTACGTCCAAAGGAGGATAGTGTATGCAGTCTGCAATCGCAGCTCGGGTTAGTAAGCTCTTCGCTGATTGTGCTGTCTACAACTTCCAGGGTGCTTGCAAACCGTCGAATAAATTCCAATTCCTGACCTAGTTGCTGGAGAGAAATGATAGTGAGCTGAGGCACTAGGTAGCGCCAGCCTGGGTAAGAAATCAGTGTGCCCAGATTAAACCCACTCACACACTAGGACAAACATTTAAGCTCTACAACCCTCTTGTTGCGAGCATGAATGCAAGCAGTCAGCCATCATGCCGCCACATCCAGACTCTTCACAAGTTCAGCCTTAATGTATACATGTGATATAAGCAAAGCAGTGTACAAGCATGCAAGCTATTAATAGACATAGGCAATAAGGAGGCTGTATTTGTACAATGGAAAAAGAGTTAGAAGTTAGAAGGTAGTAAGATTGATGTTTTTCTTCATGCATTTAGTATACCAGTTTAATCATTTGTAAAGTACTAGAAACCAAAGGCAGGAAATTCAGCTTTCTTTGAGTGATATGAGAATTTTAATGATTTCACTTCATTTTCTGACAGAATCTGACTTTGTTTCTCACGTTAGCATTTTCCCAGGCTTCTTTTTGCCTGATATTCTTAGTGTTTTGACAGTTGTGCAGTGTCAGTTACAGCCTTACGCATATCTCACTGTGGTTAGTCCTGATTTTGACTGAATGTGACAGTAATGGCTCGGGTCAGACCTTTGGATCAACATATGCTTCATGAACGGGACTAGACGGATCTGCAGAGTGGGCCGAAGCGACACGTTTGTGGCTGTCTGGTCCTTTGAGTTTCACATGGAGGGCCTGATGTGAGTGAAGCATCTTTATTGTTTTTGGAGGACTTTGTTCCTTTTGTTTCTACTGGGAAAGAGTCGAGATGGAAAATTGAAATCGCTTTTCTAAATATAACCCTGAAAGCTGGTGACCGCGGGCGTGCTCTGTGATATTACTCATGGGTTCAGAGTGGAGATGGCGGAGGCTGAAGTGTTCTGGCTCAAGAGGACAAATATTCCATGATCACATTGGAGTCGGATGGAGTGGACAAGATGCTGTGAGCCCGTTCCCAGGAGGGAGAAAGGACTGACTGCCAGTCAACCCTAAATCACGACTAACTTTGAGTTATTTAAAGAGGGGTAATTGTTATATTAACTCATAACATATTCAGATCACCATGTAACCTTTTATTGTTTTGAAAATGCAGAGGGGGTTCTATACAAGAGGAGCGTAGTGCCCATGAGTGATTACTCAAGCATGCATGGATCACATTAAAAAATAAAAAATAAAAAGAAATGATGAGGGAACAATGTTATAACAAAAAGTCAATTTTCAATGAATATTCTCCTCTACAATATAACAGGTGTGCCAGTAGAAGTGTTTGTTAGAATTACAAGTGAACAGTGTCTTCATACATTAGATTTAACTGTCCAGTCACTTCTAAAACTCCAGCTAATTCACTCCATACATTGTCCTCTGTGTTGTGCTCCATATCAGTTGTTTTTAGTCGTTTTACGTAATTTTAGATGTTCAAATTATAACATGATCCACATGTGCCATACTACTATATATAATAGACACAGGGACAAATATGTCTTCTTTACCATACCATACCATACCAGCTTTATTTATAAAGCACTTTAAAAACTTTACAGTATGCCAAAGTGCTGTACACAAACACAGGACAGACAATAGAAGAAAATATATGATACACATACAATACAACCACTAAAAACCTAAAAAACAGCAAAATACTCGACAAGAATATACATGTCACTTATTAAAAGCCAGTGAAAAAAGATACGTTTTTAAGAGTGATTTAAAAACAGGTACAGACTCGGCCTGTCTAATCACTAATGGCAACTGGTTCCACAGCCAAGGAGCAGAAACAGAAAACGCACGGTCCCCACGAAGTTTACGTTTAGCTTTTGGGACGGCGAGCTGGAGTTGGTCTGCAGACCTGAGAGTACGAGAGGGGACATAAGGGTGGATCAAGTCAGTGAGGTAGGAGGGCACTAGCCCATGCAAACACTTAAAAGTGAATAAAAGAATTTTAAAATCAACTCTAAAAGACACTGGGAGCCAATGAAGTGAAGCAAAAACAGGTGAGATGCTCTCGTGTTTCCGGGTTTCAGTTAAAAGTCGAGCCGCTGAGTTTTGGACCCGTTGCAACCGGGAAAGTGCATTTTGGTTGACACCAACATAAAGTGCATTACAGTAATCCAACCTAGTTGTCACAAACGCATGTATGACAGTTTCAAAAATGTTCCATTGACAAAATAGGCTTAATTTTGGCCAGTTGTCTTAACTGGAAAAAACTAGCTTTTACAACAGCACTAATTTGGTGATCAAGTTTTAGATCTGGGTCCATTTTGACCCCTAAATTTGTAACAACTGGCTTCACTAAATGATTTAATGAATCCAGGTCTACAGAAGAAGAAGAATTTAGGGAGCTAGGGCCAAAAACCATAACCTCTGATTTTTCCTGATTTAGATGCAAAAAATTTTGTGACACCCAAGATTTTATGTCACTAATGCAGTCTAGAAGTGGTCTGGCAGCCTGCGGATCATGTCTCTTTAATGGCAGATAGATTTGACTATCATCTGCATAACAGTGGATAGAGATGCCATGTTTCCTCAGAATGGTGCCCAGAGGGAGCATATAAAGGGAAAAAATCAAAGGCCCTAGAATTGATCCCTGGGGAACCCCGTATGACAGGGGAGTAGAGGAGGAAACATAATCACCAACACTAACACAGAAATGTCTATCAGTCAGGTATGACCTGAACCATAGCAGGGCTGGACCACGAATCCCCACCCAGTGCTCTAACCGGGACAGAAGAATCTCCTGTTCCACTGTGTCGAACGCAGCTGTCAGATCCAACAACACAAGAACAACAGAATCACCAGCATCAGTAGAAATAAATATGTCATTAAAAACACGCAAAAGTTCAGATTCTGTGCTGTGTAGACTCTTAAAACCAGACTGAAAAGTTTCTAAATCATTGTGCTCATCTAAAAATGATTTCAGTTGGATAAAAACAATTTTCTCCAGTATTTTGGAGAGAAAGGGAAGCTTAGAAATTGGCCTGAAATTTGACAGCACCGATGAATCAAGGCCAGGTTTCTTTATCAGAGGGTGAACCACAGCCTGTTTAAACTGGGCAGGAACGACACTGGTGGACAAACTTCTTTAAGGACTAAAGCCTAACTCCCTTCATCACATCGCTGGCATAACTGCTGGGCTCAAAGCACCAGGACTTGCAGGTTGAGTTAGTTAATCACATATTAATCAAAACTCGCACAAGTCACTTATTGAATTTTTAACACTCTATTTGAGTAAATTCTCTTGTGCCCCAGGACAGATATATTGCATAGGCAGCTCTTGAGGTCAAACTGCTGTCTGCATCTAATTAGAAAACATTTTATTGTTTGATCATCAGGAAGTGTGTGTTAACATGCTAGTCGTTGTAGGAGTTGTGAAAAGTGCATATAAACTTGTCATGGTGAATAAGTAGAAGGCTCAGAATGCCTGAGGTAAGTGAACTAGATGTGTTTTTCTTTCCGCTCTTAGGACAGTAAAAATCAGGTATAGCGCTCTTAAATCAAACTTTTATAACGTCTCACTGGTTCCTCTCACAGTTCCATAACCCGTCGAGCATCATCCATCTTTCTCTGTAACACTCTCTGTATCTCCTCTCACCCCAACGACGAAGGGGTCAGACCTGTTCACGTCCTGGGACCTCCGCCACGCTGCATTATGGGTAATATTTCCTGGTTCTCTGCTGTTGGACTGGATGAGGGCCACGGGCTGTCAGGAGAATGGGCCAAACTCAGCTCATGTTTGAACACTTTGGGGGTGACGGCGGGTCTCGCTCCATCAGAGGTGTCTGAGTCCTGGGTCGATTTTATGCCTTTTGGCCAGACACGTTTTCTAAATGAGCCACTTCAGAAAATCCAATTTAGCTTCGGAATGCTTATACGGGCTTTGACTGTGGAGCTGACTGTCCTTGGTTTGCGAAAAAGAAAAAGAAATACAAAATGGTCTTGTGAGTTGTACCAATTGTAAGCGTTTTATTTTCCTTTTAAGAAATATTGGGCAATTTTTTGATTTTATTTGATAAGACAGAGCATTGTCAAGAGTAGCAGAAATCTAACAAATCTTACTAATCAATGCTAAAACTATTATATTCAAACTAGACACACAGTGGAGCAGGTCATGTTCACAGAAATGAACCTTTCCTGAATAGCTTTAGAATGATCTTGAGCTGTATCACAACAAAAATAGACTAATATACGCTCATGGAAGCTCCCCTTTTGACTGAGGAATAACACAGATAAAAAAAAAGATACTGTTATGACTTAATATGGTCAAAATAAAGAGTGTTTTTTAAATTATCATTGTGGTATTGGAAGGTGTATTGAGTTTCTTCCTTAGTATCAATATTGACTCTGGAATTTTAAAGTGAAAAAACAGATTAAACTGTCTGATCACTTCCAGCTAACTCAGTCCATGGATTATCCTCTGTTGTTATTTACTACCCTCATTAAATTATTATCTGACAAAACTAGGTCAACTTTAACAAAATATGTAAACTGAAAAACCTGTTGCAAAATGACTTATTCAAAGATATTTGCCTTTAAGAAGAAAATTCAGCACTTCTATCTGCAGCATTGACCTCTCTTCCTGAATCTTTCCATTGTTTACTTTGCGCACACACACACACACTCTAGTACTTATGTATGACTTATGTACTCACAAATCCCAGCTGCTGGCCTGGACACTAAAACTGCTATATTTCCTTTGCAATGATTTACGAGACCAAATAATCAGCCAGAGTTTGTACAATAAGAGCTCAGGCATGAAATCCATGAAACAGCTTCCTCTGATAAACACGTCTGGTTTACTCATCTCAGCATCTCAGAAGAGGAGAGGCAGAGGCAGGATGTTGGTTACAGGGGAAGCAACTCATGAGTACTCTGTGTATGTGTGTATGTATGTATGTATGTATGTATGTATACATGTTTACAGTTTTGTTTTGTTTTGGGTTTTTTTTAATTAAAAACAATTTAGATGTTTCTTGGATTATTTTGATGTTGCTAGTACAGGAGATGTAGATTAAATGAACCATTCTAGTTATATTTATTGCACTGAAACATGTCCTTACTGCGAGCAGACTTGCATCTCCACAAACCTGACTCTTGTATGTTCCAATGTTCCATTGGCTATAATGTTTCAGTATGGCATAAAGATGATGTGTCTCCATGGAGAATGTTCCAAAGTATGGTTCTAACTTTCCATTTCCATGAAATCATGCAGGTGATGTGCCACCTCCAAAAAGTTACATACTATACTATATATGGTTTTTGCCTTATTACGTACTTTCACTAGTGTACATGATTATGTATTCTATCCCATTTTAATATATATATATATTTTTTTAGTTTGACTGGAGCAGTGTACAGTAATGAAAATATTTGTAAATGCCCCAGATTTAGCCACAAGGCTTGATGGTTTGTGTCTTGATGCTATGTGAAAATTTGCTTTGTTATTGACTTGACAGTACTGGTGCAATGATGTAATGTAATGAAATGAAATAAACATTGCTTAGTGTACTCACCGGTGTGCTGTGGAGCAGGTCTTGTGTTGGACATAGGAGGAGGAGGAGGGTTGTAGTAAACTCCAGAGCTCAGACCCACACAGCGACACACTCTGGAGCTCCAGCTCTGACCAGGGGGACATGTCCGGTTGGCTATGGGACAACTGTCATGAACACAAAAATAGATACATGTCATTATATTTTCTGATACTACAACTTTTAATTGATGATATTCTTCCTAGCCAAGCTCACACAGCTCAATACTTGGATCCAGAAGTAAATTTCCCATTCAGTTTTTTTTTTCCTGTAGACTGTCAAGAAATGTTGTGTTGTTTCTGTAAATATTGTATTTCAAGTTTTTAACCACTCATAATACTACACTTGAGAGTTCTACGACCCTAGAGTGAAACCTGGGAGCACATTACCCAAGATGCACGGCCCAGTTTAGGAGTTCAAAGGTCATGGTGCTAGGCCTTCTTAGTGATACAGGATGCACGGCTCAGCTTTGTTCAGTTAAGAGGCCGGGCACAGGGATACATAAAACAACTGTAGGGAGTTTTTGGAATTTGTAGTAATGAAAGTTACTTGAGACGGAGGACACCAGAGAGAGGAGTGTCATTTGGTGTGCTTCAAACCCACGTGTCAGCACACACTGAATGTGCCACCACAGGCAGTGTTAACAATGAATGTTTTATCTGCAGATGAAATAAAAATACTTAAAACGTCAAAATAAAATGAGAAACTTATAAAATGAGAGCATGTAAGAGGAGAGCAAAGGTGGTGCTTTGAGCAGGTTATAGTGAGATTAGGAAGAGACCCGAGTTTCCCTGCATGGACAGAAGCAGATTGGAGATCGTGTTCCCCAGAGTTGAACTACAGCTGTCTCTGCCTCTGCTGCTGCTCTCGTGTCTATGCTCAAAGTTTACAACAGTGTTTCTTTGGGTCACAGAACAGAGACATGTCTGTACTCACAATACAAGTGCAAAATGCATGTGTTATCAGACACGGCGCTGCCCGCAGGCTGGAGCTCGGTTTGTGCACTCTCATAGAAAACAATAGAGGCAGCAATTTGGCAGCACGTCAAAGTGTCTCGGTGTGTGTTGGCCTTCACAAAGGTGCACGATAAGATTTCTGGTGGAGGTGTTATTGCGTTGCCTGGACAGCATCTGGAATTTGTCAGGAACGTTCCCAAGTACGGCTTTAACTTTACATAGAGACAGATGACAACCAAATTTTTCAAGGTATTTTTGAGCAATATAAATACATATAAGTTATACATTTCAAGCAAAGCAAGAAGCATCAGCAGAAGAAAAGCAGATGTCAGACCATCTACCAGAAAAGTTACATAGTGCACCTTAACTTTTAATCAAATCAACAAGACAAGAGTACAAGTGATGGAAGGACAGCAGTGATGTTTTGTGTTGTTTCTGTGAAGTTAAACTTAAAAGCACAGTCACAGCTGAAGCCAAGGTCATGTGGTGTTAGCAGAGCACACACAGTGATAGTGAGTCACAGGAGCTTTGATCAGTCTGTTTGTTCTGCCTCTTTGTGCACAACAGCTTTTACTCATGTGACTTTATTGATTTCAACACATCTGCTCAGTGCCCTCCTAGAGTGCTTCAAAGCCCAACTCCTTTGTAATTAGAGTGAAGTGATTTTTATACAGTTTCACAAAGATGACCATTGAACAGGAAAGCTCAAGAGAGTGGCAGCTTGTGAGGAAAAGTTCAAAAAGATCATTGAAGCTCAGGAGATGCATAAAAGAATCATCAATGCCCAAAATTCCCTCCAAAATATAGGAACAAAGCTCAAGGAACACCATTTTCTGAAAGTTTAAAGATTGTTTTGAAAAACTAAAGATGATTTTCATATTTGTATTTTCTTTGGCCCTTGTTTACATTATGGTTGTTAAGTAACAATTATGGAATTACCTCTACGTATGTCACATCTGCTGGCCATGTCCAACGAAAAAATAAAATTATAAACGTCATTAAAATTGCCAAAACAGGGAAAACAAGTCAAGTTTTGTTTTTTTTTGTTTTTTTAGCAAATTCTTACATATAATTGAATTATGTTTTAGTGAAATGCATAGTCTAACTTGTCATATGCACTTCAGTTTGAGTGATTCATGTTCAAACTTCCACACACACTAGGGCTCCACAAGTAATTGCAATCTAATCGAAATCTTAATTTGAGTTGGTAAAATTGCAAAGACTGCAGTTATTCAGATACTAGAATGTTCAATCTTAATTGTGAAAAAAAAATATATAATAATTTAGTTTTCTTTATAGCAGACTAAAGTTATTTGTCAATGCTTTGTCAATGTCACATTTTTGGTGGTTAAAGCCAAACAAAAACTAAATAAAACAAGATCAGTAAGACTAATAGTATGACTTACGGATGCACAGTTAATCACAATCGAATTAAAATAGAAATTTTAGTTGAAACAATTATCAAATTGCAAAGTCTGCAATTATTTAGATAATAGAATGTCCTCTGCAAAGAACACAATATAATATTTTTGTTTCTTCTTTTTACAGAAATAAGTTGTACCTGTATTTTAGACCTCCGCCAACACATTGTGAAATGCATGGGATTCTTGTATTAGTTTTCAGTATTCTTTTCTCAAATGCTGATGTCTATAATGTGCACAGAACAGAATCCTACTTTTTAAACATAAATCGCAAATCGAATTGCAATTACAACACTTGTCAGAAAAAATCACAATAACATTATTTTCCAAAATTACACAATTACAATTACACACATTTCTTTGAACAATTTGTACTGTTTTGAGTTCCTACATCAGGAAAAGACTTGTTTGGATGCACTGTAAAAACATAGAGAAAAGCCAAGACAAATACACTCCCCAATTTCACAAACTCCAACACGGCCAATTAAGTAAGAGAAACAAATAGAAGAAAACAGTTTGGACTCAGGGCCAGAGGAGTAGACAGACAAACTGTTTAAGTTGTGAAATTCTCTGGCTACAAAATATGCTTCAATTGTGTTTGCTGTACGCTCTGAAGTGGCACCACACCGCAAAAAGGATTATACAGGACCTAAAGAGGGGCTATTATGCTCAATCAGTTTTGTGAGTTTTCGACCATGTTACAACTTTGTTCCTTCATCAAAAACATGCATGAAGAGGTTTTAAATGCCATCCATGCATGTTTGATTAATTTAGTGATCTCTACCAGGCCCTGTTCGAACCCTACTTACGGTTAGTAAGATTCTGTTCAATGTTCAGACCACAAGCCTACGTCATCCATGCTCCTGCATGACAGTTCTCCATAAATATACAAAAGCTTGATACAAAACTGCGAACAACAACTTGACAAACCTGATGTGCAGTAGTTTCATTAGCAGCATGCACACGACTGTGCTGTGAAAACGCTCTGAAGAGGGAGTGACTTACGGTAGTGCGAAGAGCAAAGGGAGGGGAACCTCAGAACGTTGAAAATGAAAGTGGAACTTCTAAACATGTTAAAATGTTTAGAGTGACTATAGCATTTTCAAAACCAAAAAGATTTGAACTGAGAATTTTATGAAGTAGTCTCTTACATATAAATCAAAATTTAAAGGTGCTTTAGGTGGATTCAGTGTCTGCTTGTAGGATATTAGTGGTCCTATATTACACAAATTGAACTTGTGTGAGCTTTAAGCCATGTTTTAATGTTGCTACCTCATCAAAAACATACCTGGAGTTGTGTTTAGTTTCATCTACATGGTTATTATTAGTCTGCATAAATCTACAAAGCTCAAAATGCTCTGTTCCACCTTGTGATGTCATGTAGTGGTATTGTTGACAGTAACAGTTTCTTTTTTTCAGTACATTTTGGCAATTCCAGGGCTGAAATCACCCAGATGATTCTAGTAAAGCTGTATGGAGTTTAAAATCACAGTGGAGCACTTCCTGTATTACCACATGACATCACAAGGTGGAACAGAGTGTTTTCTGTTTGAGACATGAACTCCTCTTAAATATGCAGTTTTTGTGTTTTAAACATGTGTGAATGAAACAAAACAAAACTCCAGGTACATTTTGATTGGGAAACAACATCATATAAATCAGAAAACAGCGCATTTAGGCCTTTTAAACTTGAATTTGAGATGCTGTCATTGCTAAAGCATATCTTATCTATAAAGAGGTTGTATACTGTGGGAAATTTCAAGTGAAGCAAAAACAAATCCCTGATGCACTTTTAATTCAGGCCAATATATCTGCCAAAGAATTAAACAAAAGCATATCTTTAACTTTGGAGTCCAAGCCATTTAAAATTAATATAAAAGGAAAGACACATTTGAAACCAGTCAGAAAAATATACTTTTCTTTCTACTATTCAAAATTCAAGTTGTTCCAGTAAATAGAAAATGTGTTTTGGATTAGTTGTGGTGGCACATTGGTTTTGGCTGGTAGAGAGTGAGGGAGCCGTTGTTTGGTCCAGAATTTTTGTCTTTCGTCGCGATTCATAACAAAAAACATAAGTGAAATGATGTGTGACTGTGGCTCTGGTCATTCCAGTGAGACAAAAGCTTCACATGTGGTTCCAGATCCCTGCTAATCTGACACGCTCCATTTAACATGACTATAAACACTTAGTACAGACATGCAGTAGACATATTATTATAGATGACTGCATTTTGGATCTCACAGGAATTGTTATGCACTTTTACATGACCACTTGCTAATTGTTATGTGATTAAGAAATACTTTATAATAGTTATCAGACACGGAGCTGCCCACATGCTGGCGCCCGGTTTGTGTTGGCTCATAGAAAATAATGGAGGCGGCAATTTTGTAGTGCGTCAGTGTGTCTCGTTTACGTTTATAAAGTGCACTGTAACATTTCTGGTCAAGGTGTTATTGTGTTGCCTTGACAACATCTGGGATTTGTTAGGAATCTTCCAACGTATGGCTTTAACTTTACATGGAGACAGATGACACAACCAAGTTTTCAAGGTATTTTCAAGGTAATTTTGAGCAATATAAATACATAATAAATACTTTGTTTTCTCACAATATGTTTATCTGAAAGTACCGTATTTTCTGAACTATAGGGCGCTCTGGATTATAAGGCACACTGTCTTTGAATGGTCTATTTTCAAACTTTTTTCACAAATAAACCACACCAGACTTTAAACGAAGCACAACAGTTGGATGGGTCAGTGGGACTTTGTTTGACGCGTTTACGGTGACTTGACTCTGGGCTTTGTTCAGTTGTGGCGTGTAGGGAGGGTGCTGTCCGGGACCTCTGGATTGTTTGCGTGTTCGCAGTGACTCAGTTGTTCAGTTGTGGCACATTGCACTCGCTTTTTCAGTTCGTTCCTCAGTTCCATTCCTCGTCTGCGTGGAGTAATGAGTGTGGCTGTGGGTGTTTTTCGCTGCGCGGTCGCTGTCTGCTCTGTGCGTGTTTGCGTGCGGCTTTGTAGTTTATTGAAGTTGTGCTGGGACACCCGAGTCGATTGTTGTATAGGGTGCTCTGGATTGTGGGGCGCGCAGTCGTTTTTTGATGATGAGGCTTACGAGCTTGCCTAATAGTGCAGAAAATACAGTAGAAGTAAAAAACGAATAATCTGGTTTATTTAGCCATTATACGAAAAGTTGGATACAATGGCAGCTTTATCTTTAATTTCTTGGGTTCTTTTTAAAGACAATATAGTAAAGTGTATTTACCTTGTTGACATGTTTCGGCTGCTAGCTACAAGCCTTCTTCAGAACTGTCACCAGTGCTGGTAGTGATGTGTGCGGTGACAAGGTAAATACACATTACTGTATTGTCTTTAAAAAGAACCCAAGACGTTAAAGTACATAAGAAGACAAAATTAACATCTTTGGCTTAATGGCAGCTTTATGTTGACGTGGCGTGCTAAACAATTTTTTGAATTTTTCTAAAAATCTCACACTTTGAGGACCTCAGGGACCGGCCTCCTGCTGGTGTCCAGAGTCAGGATTAAACACTGAAAGTCAGTTTTATGCTGCTAAAACCTGGTCTCCCTGAACATGTGGGACAGACCTCTACTTTGAAAATGTTTAAATCCAGACTCAAAACGATTCTGTTTAACTGTGTTGACAGTTTTGAAAGGTTGGAAGGTTTTGATACCACTCTCTTCTTTCTTAATGTTATTACTATGATTATGTTTTGATTTGTTTTTTGTTTTGTTTTTTTTGGGTTTTTTTTCTTATTCTGTAAAGCATTTTGAATCAGTTTGTGTGCAACTTCAATACTGAACTATATATAGTATTTTCTATTTTTTGTTGTTGTTTGTTACACATTTCTTGTAGATTTTCATCCTTACATTTTAGTCAGATGTCTGGATTCTGTACATAGTCACTGTTGCCTTCAGACTGTTTCTTTATAAATGATTACAAAGATTCGTGAAATTTATGATTGCACATTCCGCATTTGTCATCATTGGTCTTTTTCCCACTAAGAGACTCCCTCCTCTGTCCATATAATGTGAGGAGGGGCTGTGTGCAGACCACCACCTGAGAGTTAAACTAACAGTGGTCTGGTGTTAAAGTTCAAGCAGAGACACACAGAGAGTCTTGCCCCTACTGCTTAATTAGCTTTGTCAGTTTAATGAATGAATGTTTCTACAGACCATTTTTCAAACAGACCTGAAGGACAGATGATACATGTATGAATCCACTTTTGTCTTTATGGACAGTAGTCAAGGGGAGGTTATAACATGGATAACATAACTCTTTTTATTGTCTGTCGCACCAACCATATCCAACTTAAACTTTGCAAAAATACATATATTGTTTTAAAGTTATGAGCTGTGTATCACCCCCATATTACGCTATTTTCTGATCTACGTTATAATGTTGTTTCCTCATCACAAACCTGGGGTTGTATTTTGTTTCATTCACACATTTTCACAACACACAAATCCTGCATATTTAAGCTAAGTTCTTGTCTCTGTTCCACCTTGTGATGTCATGTGGTAATACAGGAAGTGCTCCTCTGTGTTTATAATACATACTGGATCATTTCACGCGTCGGCAGTAATGTGGTCGCTGTATTGGACTGTTGTGGCTCAATCTACGTTCCTCCCCTCTCCTATGGTTATGAGCTCTGGGTAATGACTGAAAGGACAAGATCGCGGATACAAGTGGAAGAAATGAGTTTCCACCACAGGGTGGCTGGGAGCTCCCTTAGAGATAGGGTGAGGAGCTCAGTCACACAGGAGGAGCTCGAAGTAGAGCTGCTCCTCCATGTTGAGAGGAGTCAGCTGAGGTGGCTTGGGCATCTGTTCCGGATGCCTCCTGCGTGCTTCGATCTGGAAGCCTTCCAGGCATGTCCCACCGGGAGGAGGCCCCGGGGAAAACCCAGGACACGCTGGAGGGACTATGTCTCTCGGCTGGCCTGGGAACGCCTCGGGGTTCCTCCGGAGGAGCTGGAGGACGTGTCTGGGGTGAAGGAAGTCTGGGAGTCCCTGCTTAGACCACTGCCCTTACGACCCAGGTAACTTGAAAACTACCACTACATGACATCGCAAGTTGGAACAGAGCATTTTGAGCTTATAGATGTAGACAGACTAATAATAAAGAGTTACTCAGACGTGTGTGAATGAAACAAAACACAACTCCAGGTATGTTTTTGATATGGTGACAACATTTTAACATGGGTTAAATGTCATGAGTCAATTTTGCATAATATAGGATCTTTAAAGATGCACTATATTACCTGCTTGCCCCCACTGAGATGCTATACTCTGGAATGTTCCACAGTAATATTTGTGTATCTCCATGGAGAGATGCAAGTAACAGTTTAAGAGACTGTCCACAATCACAGTAAGAATGTAAGAATGCATATTTTCCATGCTGTTTTTGAGCAATAAATAAATTAGGTTTAATGTCATACTGTGGAACATTCCCGGCAAAGTATAGAAATTGTCAACAAGCAGATGGCTTACCTCTTAACAAAAAAGTTACATAGTGTGCCTTTAATAATTTGCAAAACCTTTTATAATAATTGCATTTGTTTTTTTCTAGGTAATCCATGTAGAATAGTTGGATTAAAAAACGCTAACAGATTTATTTCCCAGCCTTAACATAATAAAATACATGGATGTACTGTACATTTTGTGGGCTCTACAAATGACCAATAAAGCCATTTCTCAAAGTAAGTCTCATAAATTCTTCTGCACTGTCCATAATTAATCCTATTTGTTTTGGCTGTCTGTGAAAGCAAAGAGGGAGTAGACGTGGATTATGAATTGAAAACAAGAGAGGCCTATGGAAATAAATGTACAAAAATAAAATGTACAAATGAATAACAAATGTTGGGTTGGAGGTATCACGCAGGCTTCTGGACCGACTTTTAGTTCATTTCCTGGAGACTTGTCCCAAACACAACAGGCCTGACCCTATCATCCCAAAGCTAACCTGAGCTCAAACTTCAGTCACTATTGAGCACAGGGAGGAAATATAATCCTGGGAAGCATAATGAGGACATGACCACAACATGCACACAGACGGAGAGAGGGGTGGGAGACAGAAGGGAGAGAATGAGAGAAGAAGTGGGACAGAGAGAGGAGAAGAAGGTATGGATAATTTGATATGCAGAGTCTTAGAAGAATGTGAGTTGTAATAGAGATTGAATTTACATTTCAGAAGATCCATCTTCAAATATCTATCTGTAACTAACATAAAATGACTTGAAATCTGACTATGAATCTTGATTAGACTACATAGTTGTTGAGTGATATAAACGTCAAGTGTAACTGTTGGCAATATTATTTTAAAGCAATTGTATCTGTTAATAGAGTATTTCTTTTTTCTTGGCAGAACTCATATGTAGCACTTTGCGTTGAGTTCAGCACATTATCAATCTAGGATTACTCTAGTTTGGAGTGTTTGAGGAAAACGCTCAGACAAATACTTCACACTGACTGGGCAAAATGCCACAACAAGCAGAGCAAGCACAGAAATCAAACGTTTGCTAAATCCACTTAAGAGAAAAGTGCAGTCCCCATCCACAAATGCACAAAGTGCTTCTCCTCCTGTTAGGAGCAGTGGGCTCCACTGTGCAGTGCTTGAGGACCCACCTACAGATCTTTAGTTAGACGGGACCTCCTTAGCTGGAGGATGTTACCTATTTGCATGTTTTGGTTTGTTTGGCTGCATGCTGACTGAGTGACTAATTTTGCCTCACAGCAAGAAGATTCCGTGTTCCCTGGACCTCAGTGGGCCTTTTGTGTGCAAAGTTTGCATGTTTCTCCCTGTGTCTGAGAGTTTCCTCCAGACACCTCTCTCCATCAACACAAAACATGCACAGTAGATAAAATCCTCCAGCTGAGGTAGTCCTGACCAAGACAAACTTAAGATTTGGATCTTGGTCCCCTGCTCCTGACAGATTACTCCAGTGGCATTGTAGCAAGAGTCAAATGCAGAGGACAAATGTCCTACAGGGACAATAAAGGCTTCTGTTCCTTTTATTTTCCACCATGTTTGGGAGCTTTTACTATGGTCCAGAAAGTACTGATTTAGGGGCAGTATCATAATCTCATTCTAAGTGAGTTTTAAATTTTAGACAAGTCCTGTCTCAGTCAAGATAAATACATTAAGATAGAAGTATAAATAAAGAAGTCCTCACTCGGGTAGAGCTCGGCGGATGATGCTGTGCACTTGTTTGAACACGTCCAGTTTGGAGAGGCAGCTGCACTGGGTGTGATTGGCCACACTGATGGTCACAGGTTTGGTGTTCTGAGTGATGGGAACGGTGATCTCAAACAGCTGTGGACACACAAAAACAACATTATTATCACTGTCAGAACATTAAAGATTACATCAAATATATATCCACCACCAGACCCTTCAACTCAGAGAGATGAGGTGTGACAAATAGTTTAGGCAGATGAAGTCTAGGCTGCTAGGGGGAAAAGCAGTGATGTTATTTCATTATTTTATTTCATTTTTTTCATATCACCAGTCTTTCTAATATAAATCCATTGCAGAACTTTGTGAAATTTGATAATTCATGTTCACTTTCCCAATCTTTATTTTTAACTTTTATGTATTTTAATTTATTTTGCCAGACAACGTGACCAGCCCCATGTTGGTTCTAGCTGCCATGTAAACAAACAGAAACACAAATTTTGAGCTCTGCACCATCTCTGCTCAGTATAAATTTGTGAAAAAATCATCCAGATATCTACACCGACTACCCAGTTAGCAAAATAGAACCACTGAACCATGCTGGACTTGCACATCCTTATTCACTCACACTTTAACTTAAAAGGTTATGTTCACTTTATATAATTTGATGATGGATTTGGGCATTTATATTGACAAACACTTTGAATGGCAGTTTTTGTTTCATGTGGATAGACCCACTAATTACACATATATTACCTGCCCTCCATCTCAGTGTGTTAAATGTACCAAGACTATGACGCTTTCTAGTTCTTACATTTCTTATATTCTGGCCTATCTTCTCAGAGAATACCAGCACTCCACAAACCAGTGAAACTAATTAGCCTGTATGTCTGTGTGTGTTTCAGATGCGGCCGCTTTGTGACGAGGAGGTGATGAAAGCTGACCTCAGACTATGTGACCTGGCCTCGGATAAAAGAGCAGGCTTAATGGGCATATGACAGGTCCTCATGTTTTTCGAATTATTCCTGGGTTTGGAGGGTAGTTCCTAGTAAATATTTATCATAGTTTTACATCAGTTAAGTGGCAGTTTGTGGGGGAAAAAAAAGTTGAAAGAAAGGTTAAAAAATACAGAAAGTAGCTGTGAGTTCTAAAACAGACTAGAGTTGTTAAGTGTAATGTCACTTCCACGTCCATCAGCTGACTGAAAACATGTTTACAATTTCCTCTTTTTTAGCACCAACACATTTAATGGTAAAAAGAGATTGCAGTCGTTTAAAGGTGCACTACCGTATTTTTTGGACTATAAGTCGCTCCAAAATGATTTTATACAATCACAGACCAGGAACCGGCATTTCATCTTGAAAGGCAAATTATAGTAATAACAACAGAAAAGAGAACAACAGACTGTTAACGTCACATATGAACAGTTATTCAGATAACTAGAGCCTAAACAACAGAACAGAACATGTTTACCAAACTCTCCATCTCACTCCAAATCACTAAATCCATTGAATTCTTCATCCTTGATGTCACTTCTGAGCAACTTGGCGATCTTCGGAGGTAGACAGAGTGCCGCTTCCTCTTCTGCGTAGCTGTCGTCAGACTCAGCATCAGTTCCACTTAGAATTATTCTGGCCTTTCTGAATCCCGACAGGATGGTTTCGGTTGTCACTGAAGTCACGTAAACTTCAAATTTAAGATGGAGTCCAGGTTTTGTCAATCCATCCAATTACTTCCAGGAAAGTTTCATGGTGCACCCTCCCCTTTGTCACAAGTTTTTCGCTCACTCCAAACTTTTCTGCTGCTCGATTACCGTTTCCGGCTGCATGTTTCACTACTTGCAGCTTGTAATCTGCAAACTATGATTTTCTTGTTGGGGGCATTTATGTTCAGTCTTCTTAGTTGTCTTAATCAGTTTGTTTAACTTTTAAATGTTCAATGCTACAGAAGTAATGGTGCGATTGACTGACATGATACCAGACAGGACAGTGGCTCTTTCTGCAGGAGACATGCGCAGTAGAGCCAAGTGACAGGAGTAATAGGAGTAGCTGATACTGACACACAAGCGATATATATGTTATAATATATATATTGAAGTATAAGTCGCATGACCACCCATGGAAAAAAGTGTGACTTATAGTCTGACAAAAATACGGTATATAACTTTTCAGTTGGGGGTCTGTCACCTGCTTTCTATGGATATGTCATTGTTCTGCTCAGAATGTTCCACAATATGATAATAAACTGATTTAGCTTACATTTACTCAAGTGGTTTTAGCTCATTTTTAAGTTATGAAAAACAGGCATTCTGACTGAGCACTATTGCCACAGATTTGATAGGTAACTTGTAACTCCACCTTTATCTCTACCAAGGATATAAGCATGGATCTATGATTATAACTATAAAAGAAAGTGTATAAAGGAGGTTGAGGAAAGGAGCTAAGTTAAGCCAGTGTGACATTGTTATAGAGCTGCACAATAATACGACGTATTGCAAATGTGATTCGATTGTGAACATTTTGAGCATTTTTTCCCAAGAGATATAAAGTCTTCATTTTTCATCATTCTGAAATCCATGGTCATGTTTATGTTTATGGTTTATTAAGTAGGATTCAGGGTGCACATTGTAAACAACTCCAGGAGTGTTAACATTTGAGAGAGAACTGAACAAGTTAGTCGAGGTCAAACCTGCAAATACAATATCTTTCAATAAAAAGACAGGATACTTTGTTCTGTTTGCAGAATACATTCTATTATTTAAGTAATTGCAACCTCAAATTGTCATGTTGATGCAATTGCAATGTATATGTATGTATTGCAATGCAGTCCTAGTTTAATCTAGATTTTGTTTATGGAAAGAATAACTGGTGAAGTCCTGTATCTCCTTAGGTCCTGTGCATTTGATCCATCCTTTCATTTCATGCTAGGGTCAAGTACAGGGCCTCCTTACTGTGAAATAAAAGCACTTTCCTCTCAGTTAATGTAAAAAAAAATAATATAAAAAATTCAGATAGTTTCACCAAACAGTATGTTCACGTTTCTCAACCATTATTTCAGTTGCCAGTATCACACTCACTGTTCGATATAATGAGCACCCAAACTTGGAGGTGATATTTCAGACATCAAACCTCGCCACAAAACCCTCGAGTGTTTTGGCTTTCAGAGAGTCCAAAACATGACCAAAGCCTTAAGAATGAAGTGGAGCTTAGTGCGGTTATCTGCTTAGTCTCAGTGTGCACACGGATATCATTGCTGCCTGGAGTAAACAACTTTCTCAATGTCATAGTCAACTGTATTGTATTATTCTCATTATAAAACCAATTAAATTAAAGCTGTAAGGAATAAATGAATGAATAAATAAACTTGCAAAAAACTGGCTGCAGGCTTTGAGTCTGAAGTGTTTGTGTCTGTCAGACCAACTGTTCCTCATTGATCCAGACCTGCCATACTTCTCCTCTCAGTCTCCTTTAGTCCTCCACACACTGCCCATATTAGCAGCTCGTTTGGACTGTGATCATAGGCGTAGGAGTTTTTCGCAGATCTCCAGGGAGATAAACTGTATTAACATCAGGGTGGAATTATGAGCCAGAGTTAAAAAAAAAAAAAGCTGAAAGTTAAAAGTAATTCAATACAGGGTCAACAATGGCTCAAGTGGTTGACCGGAAGGCTGACTGTCTGTTTTTGAGCAATATGTGTTTGTTGGAGAAGCCATTGGTATATTATGACAGCCAGGTCTCTGTCAGTCTGCTCCAGGGCAGCTATGGCAGCAGAAGCTTGGCACCACTAAATGTGCAGAACAGAAATGTTCACTAAAATTCACACACCATTCATACTTAATAGTCAGATTAGGTTGATTAGGTCTTGTATTCTTTATACATTAGATTCTTATGTACAGACCTCTATAAGTTTCATATCATACATTTCAGCTACACTCTGGTCAGATGATTTACACAAAATTTGGACCACCGGACTCTAATTTGGGATGAGGAGGCGTACCTACTCCGTCGCACCTGGGAAGCATTCTGAAGAAGTCAGACTGCAGATGGCGCTGTCGTCCTATTGCTCCAAGAGGTTTAAATCAGATGATGAGAAATGACACAGCAACATCATATTACCACTCTGAGGAAGGTTGGCAGAGTGTAGCCCAAATTGTCAAAGTATGAAACTTAGAGAGGTCTGTACATAAGAATCTAGAGGAGGGGTGTCCAAACTATGGCCTGGGATCAAAAGCAGCCCTAAAACCAATTTTTATCGGCCCTCAAGTCTTCTGCTGAAATGACCCAGCTGATCATAGGCATTAATTTTAAGAGCAAATTGGAGTAATTCTATCCCTATAGAGATGTGCAGATGGGCTATTTTTTCAAACGCAACCACATCACAAAACTCATCATCCATCCACTATCCATTTGCACCCATGGTTTTTGATGAAAATTCTAAACTGTAGTTAAACAGCCACCTGCCTGAATTTAATTAAAATATAATTTTTCATCATGTAATCCATGTCATCCGTGCATGTCTCTAATCCCTATAACCTCAATAAAACCACGCTGCATTGTGATAAAGACCTGAAATGAATGTGTCAAAACTTATAGATTAAATGTATGGTGGCTGTGTCAAAACTATGTAAAGTGCATCCAGCTGAATGATCTGCTGTTTTGACCACCAGTCTTTGGCCCTCTGGTTCAAAAATCAGTGAAAAATGTTGAGTTAAAGAAAAAATATTTGCAGTTTCAGACCAATATTTAAATAGCCAGGCTGGCACCACCTAGTGCCTCGGCTCAGTTGCATTTCTTTCCAGCAACTAGGTCAGGAATCAGAATACACTAGACGGTTCGCAAAAACCCTGGAAGTGTGAGTTTGGGCACCAGCCAATCAGCGAAGAACCATACATTCTGTGTTTTCAATGATTCCTGAGATCAAGGATTTAAAGCCAGAATAAAGAGAATGTTTGGTGAATTTCATCAAGGGGAAAGACGTTATTGCCCGTCTTCCTACAGAATTTGGGAAAAGCTTAATTTTACCAGTTAACCCCATTAGCGGTGCATTACATATGTGACGACCAAATAGCAGCGATTGGTTAAATGAAAAAAAAAAAAAACGAGCGAACGAATTCTAACACTGCGAGGTCAGACTGATTCTATGAAGTGAAAGCCGGCTGATCAATCAGGCTAATATTTAACTAGTCAAACTAATCAAATATATTGCGAACTAAAGTCAATTAAAGCCCATGTGTCTATTTTGCTGCAATGATGAATGTAAAGAAAAATAGTCTGGCATCTGCGGAGCATTTCTAATCGTCTGTATGTCAGAGCAGGTGTTAGGCCATTAAACAAATAAGCAGCAGACAGCCACAGACACTCAGACACTTAACGTCAGTCTAAGAACAAATGATCCATTTTAGCACCGTGTCTCTAACCCTCCTACACGCCCAGGGCAGAGAAGCCTTTAAAAGCCTGCCAAAAACCTCCCGCCCTGCCAACTCACATCAGCACAACTGTGAGGGTGGCTAAGCTAACCGCGGAAACACTATTAGCACAGCTCCGGCAATGCATGCAAACCTTTCCATATGTCTTTCAAATCAATGCAAGCTAGTGCGTTTAAGAAGTCAGGATGAATTGTAAAACATGCAAGCATCTGCTGTTCCAATGACGTACTGTGAAATCTATGTAAATGTCCAAACTTGTGGTCGGTAGTCTGGGTACGCGGCCAACAATATCATTTAGGAAAATTTGTAGAGTGAAAGAATGCGTTGTGAAACCTCAAAAAAGACTCTAAGCTGTTACCGCGGTTACTGCCAGGCAAACTGTACTCAGATTCAACCTTGGATCATTTTATACCACAACTAAAAGGTAATGGCATCAAGAAGTTTCCTTACAACAAGGTCCAAAAGCAATCAAACACTATTGAGTGGTTCTATGTGTCAGCTAGCTTGACATTTGGTTCAAATATCTGTGACAAGGCTGCGCTTTCAATCTGTTTACCTGACGTAGCCCTTCAGTGGTCAATGGAATAGAGTTGTTAGCCTTAAAGGGCCCATATTACGCAATTTCTCATCTGTGTAACGTTGTATTGTTTTGTTTCATTCACACAAGTTTAACACACAAATCCTGCATATTTAGGCTGAGTCCTTCAAACGGAAAACACTGCATACAACGTTTTTAAACTCCATACACCTTCACTAGAATCATCTGGATAATTTCCGCCCTAGAAACTAAAGGTTAAAGGTTGTTGCTGTTAAGTTGAAAACTAGCACGACATGAACAGAAAATACAACTCCAGGCAGGCCCGGGTCAGCAGGGGTACAAAAGAGTGCACTGCAACCTGAGTTCAAAATGTTTACACCCTCATTTCATGTGCCTAAAATAATGCCACTTAATGGAAGCGTATTATGTTTGCACTCCTTTGAAACTCAAATGCACTTTCAGCCGGTTCGGTCTGCACCCGGGCCTGTTTCCAGAGATGTTTTTGATGAAGTAACATTATAACATGGCTTAAAGCTCACAAGAGATCATGTGATGTTTCTAGCAGAAGATGTGACATCAGTTAATTTCCAAAATATGACAATAAACTTGAAGACATGCAGACAAGCAGATGATATCATCAGATCAAGTTACAGTTGAGGACAGTGGAGAGGTGACCCTGCTGCATGTAATAAGAATTCTGAAATTTAATAAATGGACAATAGAGAATTTTAATGCCATACTGTGGAACATCCCAGACAAATCATTAACATCTCCATGAGGTTAAGTGACACCATCAGCCCAAGTTACAAGTCAAATCTGTGGAAAGGCGAGCCCACTCACAGTACTTGTTTTTAGCAATAAAAACATTTAATTGAATATATGCAAGTGAAATAAGTTTAATATCATACAGTCATATATCTCAGGTACAGCAATGCTGTCTCCTAGGAAACAAGCATGACTGACCACTCACGAGAAAAGTTACATTGTGCACCTTTATATGAAACATTAGAACTACAATTCCAGGCAAAAACAAAATTCAAAAGTTAAACTGAAAGATTACTTCACCCAATTTCCCCAATAAAGTTTTGTTTTCATATTGAGTTGTTTAGTCCCATATTATGGAAAATGGACTCTCGTGAGCTTTAAGACATTTTTAGAAAGTTGTTACATCCTCAAAAACACCTGGAGTTGCATTTTGTTTTATCCACATATGTTTGAATAAAGCTGCATTTTTAGTCTGACTCGCCAAAGCTCAAAGTGGTCTGCTCTAACGTATGATGTCATGAAGCGTTAGTTTTCAAGTTAACAGTTCCCTTTTATCTTTAGCTCAGTGGAGACTGGCAGTTCCAAGGCTGAAATAATCTAAATTATTCTAGTGTAAATTTAAATGATAAGATTAAGGAGTGTGGTGAATCCAATTGAAAGCTGCAAGACACCAGGCAAATAAATATCACCTATTCTTGACCTCTTTAGCTATTTGTGGACAAAATAAAAGGACCATTTCTGTACCTCCAACATATAGCTTGCTTGAACAGTCATTCCAGGTTAGACAAGGTCATTGCATGCTGTATGTTATTTCTTGACTTTTGTTCCATGTGTTGAGGTAATTTAAATTTTTAATACAAATTGCAGACAGCAGGCAGCTCCATTTTTCAACAATTGTCAGATTAAAATAACAATACTGATTTTTATCTGCGATATTTATCATGTATTTCTCAAACTGTTTAAATCCTAAAAGGAATAGACTCCAGTGTGATTATTCAAAATGTACAGCTGCCAATGTCTGACCACAAAGTACAATTTGAGTTCTGGTGTTGAGTGAAAAGTTGTAAATTATTTTGGAAATTAGTCGAAAGATTTCCGAGTTTTTCTGGTATTTTTCTGGTCAGACTTGTCAAAAGAGAGTAACTTGAGCACTCAACTACACTATTAGCATTAGGTGTGTGTAAAATGCCCAAATCCTCCTCTGGATCGTCAGCAAGAAGAGGCGCCTACAGCTGAGGGGAAAAGGAAAAGACTGAAATCAGTTTGGACGCTCCACAAGCCTGAGAACGCTGAGGTGGCTTCAGATCAGAGTCCCGGTGACAGGACAGATGTTGTGTTTATTTGAAGTGTTTCACTAAATAAAACTTTGTGAATGCATGCTCCTGTTACCCACACACCATAGTCTGACATGTAAACCACAGCAAAGAACACAGAGCTCACATAAGTCTGCAGTATTTATATGTAATCATTCATATGTAATCTTGTGGCTGCTCGGGGGCTTTTCTGAAAAGGACCTTAGTCTATGTAGTGGTAGTGGACTTATATGTAGTGGTAATGTATGTAGTAGTGATAGTGTATGTAGTGGTAGTGGAAGTGTATGTAGTGGTGTATGTGGTGTGGTGTTGTCAAACTGTGTACACTGCGTTAGTGGTAGTGTATGCAGTGATAGTGTATGCAATAGTAGTGGTAGTTTTAGAGTATGCAGTTGTATATGTAGTGATAGTGGTAGTGTATGTAGTAGTAGTGGTAATGTATGCAGTGGAAGTGGTAGTGTATGCAGTAGTAGTGGTAATGCTTGCAGTGGTAGTGGTATTGTTTATAGTGGTAATAGTAATGCATAATGCATGCAGTATGTAGTGGAAGTGTATGTAGTAGTAGTGGTAGTGTATGCAGTGGTAGTGTTACTGTATGTAGTAGAAGTAGTACATGTAGTGGTAGTGTATATATTGGTACTGTATGTAATGTTAATGGTAGTGTATGCAGTAGTAGTGGTAGTGTATGCAGTAGAAAAGGTACATGAAGTGGTAGTGTATGCAGTAGTAGTGGTAGTGTCTGCAGTAGTAGTGTATACAGTGGTAATGTGTGCAGTAGTAGTGGTACTGTATGCAGTAGTAGTGGTAGTGTATGTAGTGATGGTGGTAGTGTATGCAGTAGTAGTAGTGATAGTGTATTCGGAAGTAGTGGTAGTATATAGTATTAGTGTATGTAGTGTTAATGGTAGCGTATGCACTAGTAGTTGTAGTGTATGATGTGGTAGTGGTACCGTATGCAGTAAAAGTGGTAGTGTATGTGGTAGAAGTAGTACATGTAGTGGTAGTGTATGCAGTAGTAGTGATAGTGTATTTAGTAGTAGTGGTAGTATATAGTAGTAGTGTTAATGGTTGTATATGCAGCAGTAGTGGTAGAGTTTGCTGTAATAGTGGTAGTAGTAAATTATGTAGTGTTAATGGCTGTGTATGCAGTTGTAGTGGTAGTGTATGTAGTAATAGTGGTAGCGTTTGCAGTAATAGTGGTAGTACATGTAGTGCAGTGTTATCAGGCCTCTGGATCGGGGACATTCAGGCTCATTGAGGAACACTGAGAGGAAATGGCCAAAGCAGCTGCACTCAAACAATGCACTGTCAGACTGTGTGAGAGAGTTCATTAACAACACAACTCCATGTAATGCACAAAACACCTGTGCGAGTCCACCGAGAGCCAAGGCAAACACACCAGAAATAATACACGTGAAATATGAACGTGTTAATGACAACTACTTTAAATGCCATAGATTAAGCTACATTGAGTTTTTAAGCCATGTAAAAATGTTGTTCCTTATCAAAATCCTCTCTGGAGGCCTGGACACTATGTTGATAAAAGTCATTATTCTGTAATTGCAGTTACATCATCTGCTCTGCTATCTGCTCATACTAAGTCCCACCAACTTCTCCTTTTGGTTTGTTTCTGTAAGGACTTGACTGAGTGACAGCTGGATTTAACCAATCACAGTGAACTTTAAAGGTGCATTATTATGTAACATTTCTGTCCATCAAATACTCTACTTTTATCCATGGAGATGTTATTGCTTTGTCTAGAATGTTTCACAGTGTGGTATCAAAGCTTTCTATCTTCATGGAGATTAAACCAGATCCAGTTACAGGTCAGATCTATGGAGAGGCAACTCGCGCACACAGACAGAATGCCTGTTTTTTTAGGTATTTTTGAGCAGTAAAAGCACCTGTAATTGAATAAATGTAAAGCAGAGTTGTTTAATGCTGGACTGTGGAACATTCCAGGTAGAGCAGAGACATACCCATTAAAAAAGTAGGTGATGGATCCCCTGCCAAAAAGTTACATTGTGCACCTTTAAAAATAAGAAGCATAACTTTATTCACCTCTTAAAGGCAAGAAATTAAAAATGAAAATGGTGTTATTATGCTTTTGCCATTGTTGCCCACCTCTACCTAGAATGTGATATTTTTTTTCTTCTTTCACATATTTGAGTAATAGTTAGGTTCTCTTACTCTCCAGATCTAAAAGAAAAATTATATTAAAAAAAAAAAAAAAACTTGAACTAAATGTGGTAGGTTTTATTGTTTATATTTCCTGATGTATTTATGGACATCTTCCCACGCATCTCATTCATACATCTGTGTACATGGACACCTGAAACAAGGTGGCTGAAGCGTCTTGCCCAAAGACCCAGCAACAGTCTCCGGCAACCGATATTCCCAGTGGTTTCCCCTCTCAATGCTACTCAGGAGACTTGAGAATGACAAGTTACCCTGGCAGCAAAACTAAACCAGAAATGACTGCAAAAAAATCTTTGTATAATTAGCTTTTCATGTGTTTCCAATGACTACTTCCAAACACTACTGTATTTGTCATTGCTGCTCAGAGTTGTTCTTTATTTCACCCCCTGTCCTCCCTGTATTTGGCCTGTACTCTGTTCCTTGACAATGATCTTAAGTGCGTTTGGTGTTAGTCACTCAGCTACTGTGGCGTTGCCATTAGTTTAACCTGACCCCGCTCCACATAATAAGTCTGTATTCAATAACAATGTATTTAATCTCCAACTCTTTGCCAAATTCTGTAAAAGAAGATTAGGACACAATATTTCACTTCCCGTTGGAGTTGAATAAACTCTGGTCAAACAATTTAGAAAGTAATATAACGCCACATTAGGGACAAGTAAGTTCGGTACATTCTGTTCACAGCCAAGTGTAAAGAATAAATTAGAAAGTCATTTTAGTTTTAGACAGCATAAAATAACAAATATCTTGGCTAACAGAATTAAACACTGAATTTAATACATTTAATTTGCACAAATCATTATCAGTGACAAGTATGTGATTACAAAGGGTAAGTATTAAGCTTTTCCCCACCAACCAAAAAGTTAGTGGTTGAAACCTGTGATCACCCAAACTGTCAAGTAACTTCACTTAATAACTTTGTCTAGTAATTTCATGTGTTTTTAAAGTCCAGTCATTCATTTTCTTCTGCTTTATCCGGGGCTAGGCAGCAGTCTACGCATTGACTCCCAGACTTCCCTCACCCCGGACACTTCCTCCAGTTCTTCTGGTGGGATACCAAGGTGTTCCCAGGCCAGGTCAGAAATATAATCCCTCCAGTGTGTCCTGGGTTTTCCTTGGGGACAACTCCTGGTGTGACGTGCCCAAAACACCCACCAAGGGAGGTGTCCAGAAGGCAGAAGGCTTCCTAAACAGATGCTATGCAAGCCACCTCAGCTGGCATTATTTCACAGCCTCTGGGCTCCTCATTTTCTGATCTGGTGCAACTCTCCATTTACTGGAAGTAGGGGGAATTACTACAGTGAAAACAATTAAAGTAAATAATGAGGAACATGTCCAGACATTTTAATGTAAGCATGCAGTAGTAATGAACATGATTTAACAGCAGAAATTGTTAAAACAAGTCTGATGATGATTTATGGACTAAAACACATGGTTCCTATCTATGACATCACAATCCTGGGGAACATCAAATGGAGTGTTTTGAGACAAAAGATTCAGGATTTTACAGTCCCTTTAAAATGAAACCCAAAGATATACTAGTACAGACTGGTATGACTGTGACTGTGTTTGCATAGTAGGACCTTATCTTTTCCTTTTCCCAGCTGCAGTGTTTCGAAGGATTCTTGGTATTGTTACTGAGTTGTACTGTGTACCCGTATAACAAGTGCTCATCTTTATCCAAGCGCAGCCAGACGTCAGAATGTTTATAGAAAACACATGGCCTGGAATCTGTAGCATCCAACAGAACTACTATGTGTGAGCTACTGTTCTCTGTCTCTGCTGCTCTCAGTCTGAACTACTCCACATGGGCCTCCTCTGTAGAGTTTCACAAGAAATTATTATGAGCTTCAAACAATGTTAGAATGTCATTACCTCCTCAAAACTCCAAAACTTCCCAGAGTAATGTTTTGTTTCATTCACACATATTTGTGTAACCCCTTATTATTAGGCTGTCTACATCTCCAAAGCTCAAAATGCTCTGTTCCAACTTGTTGTTTTCAAGTTAACAGCTTCCTTTTACTTTTAGTTCAGTAGAGAATCAAGCCAATCCAGAATTGAAATCATACAAATGACTCAAGTGAAAGTGTATGGTGTTTACAGTGGAGACAATTGCTGCCAGCTTCAAACACAGTGGAGCACTTCCTGTATTACCACATGACATCACAAGGTGGAAAAGACTCTTTTCAGTTTGAGAGAAGAACTCAGCCTAAATTTTCAAGATTTCTGTAGTAAGTGTGAATTAAGCAAAACAAAATAGCAGGTATGTTTGTGATGACGAAACAACATTATAACAGAGATAGCATAATAGATAGCATAATATTGCCCCCTTAAAAAGATTAAATGCGCCAGAAATGTAAAAAAAAAAAAAAATATTAGTTTGTTCTAAAAAGTTTGCAGTAGTCCAACTGACTTTTCATCAGCCTTTGATACCATGAATCCTCATACACTTGCACCAAAGGTTTCCTAAGCGTTCTAAAAGTTGTTGTCTGGTCAAGTGGTTCCACTCTTTACCACTCAAGTAAGGGTAAACAGCTCTTTGTCAATAGCAAAAACATGAAACACAGGAGTTCCCCAAGGAGCTGTACGTTCCCCCACTCTGTTTACACTATATATACACCAATGGTTGGAGGAGTACTATGTTATAAATATCTTGCCTTAGAGTTTCAGTTTTAGTCTCATAAAGTCTATCTTGATGTCTATTTTTAAAAGAACTTAAAAAGAAAGAAGATTTTTTTTTTTTTCCATAGATAATAAACAACAAAGGCTTTATCTATCTTCAGTGTTTGGGATCGTTTCTATCTGATGCTTCAATACACAGTGTAGTGTCTAGGAAAATGTAGCTCGGAGCCAGACTCTTGGTCAGGTTAATCGAGGAAAACCAGTTCTGCAGGGATAACGTAAGATTATTTTCAGCTAAAATTGTAACAGCGATTTCACTAATCATTGGTTACACAGAAATATCCTTTTGTGGCATAGCACAAGCACATAATCAAATAATGTGTGTTTTGGTATTCAGCACTTCCTGACAAACCCAAAGCAATAAGTACACAATAGAGAAAGTACAAAAGAGTCATTTGTATTGAATTCAGCTAAAATAGTGCAAATGATAAAAACGTGAAATGATGACATGGAAAGTTACGCCCTTGCACCGCAATGTTACTTCACTATACCAAATAGAAATTAAAGTAGAAATGGTATCATCAACACGGTCTAGTAAAGGAATTTGAGATGGAAAATAACATTTGTTGAAAATTGAAATGTTAGAATAATATGTCAAGTGCTATACACACAAAGTTATTCTAGGATCCTGAATACACAGTTCTCCAATACAATGAGATTTTGGTTTTGAGTGGATTAGTCAATCAGGGACATACATGGTCAGTCTGTATCAAAATAAATAAAGCTACAAGGGAAAAAAGAAATTAAAAATATATCAAGGGACTGAAAAACATGGAATTTCAGTAGAATCAATGAGCACTAAATCACTTTCAACCAGTCTGAAGTGAGAAGAATGTCATTTAGTTTGTAATATAGGTGACCAATGAGCCGAGGTGGAACGTAACAAAGTAAAAGTAGTACTCTGCTTAAGTATACAGTTGAGTCTGTACAGTCTGTACTTTACTTAAGTAGATTTTAAAATGGATAGTTTTATTTTTAATTCACTACAATGGAGAGCAGGCATCTGTACTTTCTACTCCACTACAAAAAGAAAAAAAAATCTATTCTAACTCTAGCTATTCAATTGTTTCTGTTGAACAAAATTTAGCAGTAATCTGTATCAAAATCTCTACATTTTCAGCAAAATCACGAAATCTATTCAAAATATTTTTACTTTTTACTCATTTTAGTACATTTTTAAACGGTTACTTTAATACTTTTACTTAAGTAGATTTTTTCTTGTGATACTTTTACTTGAGTATTTTTTTGCTCCTGTTTCTGTACTTTTACTCAAGTTGGGAGTGGAGACCAAACTGAGTAAAAAAAAAAGAAGAAAGAAACCGAGATCTGGACTTCATTCTCATTCTAGACAGGCAACAAAGTTATATTAGGTATGTCTATGAGTTCTTCAACCAGGTAAAATGGATGAAGAGTCTTGCCCAAGGACACAATGACAGTATGCAAGTAGTTAGCGGGAGAACTCCTAGACATTTTTTTTTTGCAATAGTAGGAAACTTTTATTATTTATTTACTGGTTAATTATTTATTTAATAACATCTATGACTCATTAAAGATACAAACTAAATACAAAAATATTTAATTGTGCTTTTTATTTATTCATTGCAGCTCATGTTTTTTTTTTTTTTTTTTTTGTTTTTTTTGTTTTTTTTTTTTAGCAATATCATACATTTAGAATAGTTTTTGTGGTTTAAATTTGCTCTTGGGTTGTTGTGTCAGTGGCATAAATGAGTTTCAGTATTATTGTTTATATTTACTTAAGCAATAAGCAATATACCGCAATTTGTTATAGTGACAGGCCTACAAACTCCTCAAGCAACTGAGCTACAGCCGCTCCAAAATGACTGATGGTTACTGGTTCAAAATATGAATTATCCTGTCTCATATTTTGGCTTATATGTGAGTGATTGCTTTACCACTGTGCTGCGGTAACCCAATGCCTTTTCATAAGACACAGTGTCCAAATATTAACACACAGAATGACTTCTTAATCTGCACATGGGACCAAACCACATCCTAGGTCAGTCCATCTATTTCACAGTGATTTATGAGCAGGCAGTGCACGGGGCAGCCTCAGGAGGGACCCCAGCAGAGAGCGAAAACAGAATGTGACTTTGACCGACCACACAGACGCTCTCCAGACTCCAGTGAGCAGAAAGTCATTATAAAACACAAAGCCAGACAGACAGGGCTGAATTCAGTGTAGCTGCACTGACAGAGAATGGAGAACAACTATAGAACTCATACAGGAAGATATAATTTTTTCCATCTGATTGTACAGAAAAAAAAATCTTCCTATATGATTGGTTTGAGTTTGCCTTAAAGGAACTGTATGTAGGCTGTGCTCTTATGGCCTCAGTAATCAATAAAGGTTGCATGTGATTTACCAATGATTTTGGGAATTGCACAACACTGATATATAAATAATTGTGGTGTAACAATATCCAAGTCTCACGATACGATATTGTCATTGTATGAACCTCATAGTAAGATACTTTTTGCAATATCGTGGGAAACCTCACGATATGGTGGGGAGGCTCACAATATTACGATATTATACATAATAACACGACTGACATTATAAAATGCTTTGACCAGTCATTTGGTACAATATTTATTGTCATATTCATATCAATGACATTTTGAACAGCTTGAAAAGCCTTTGAAGTGGAAGTGCAAAATTCACATAACAACTCAGTTAGGGATCTCACAGAGTAAGTCTGACAGAAGCTGACCGCATCAGCGCACAAGGAGCTAGCTGTTTTTTTCTTGTTTATGCAAATTAGCCATGCGGCTTTAAGTTTCATTTCCATAAAACATAAACAAATATATATTTGAGTCCTTCTTGTAGGAATTTAAAAAAAAGACAAACTTAAATGCGATGGCATTTTATATTTTGGTTCAAATTTACCCCCTAACCTCGTCCACTGTGGAAAATAGATGAAAATCACTCGCTATATATTCTGCCGCTGCGTCCACAACTGGCGCAGTGGCTGATGACGACTGCAAAGGATTATGGTCCATGCAGTTAATTGTGCTATGTGCCACAGGAGAGGACTCAAAATTCTTATTTTTGCCTGAAGATACAAAGTTTAATACCGTGACTAGACCACAATGATATTGGCAATTTTACTACAATGATATCACATAAAACATATATAACATAAAATTACTTGTGTTTGTTTGAAACATGGTTGTAGTGCTGGTATCCTTTATTACACTACTCTGGTCAATGAGCAGACTGCAACAGCCACGGTCCATTAACTTGTGTTGTTTGGCCTTTCTACGGAGGCACATGTTTAGAGCGCGCCCATTGAATTAAAAATCTAAATCTCATTATACAGTTCCTTTTAAGGGGGGCATGCAGAGACATTCTAATCTTACTCATTCTAAAACACAGCTAGTGATCATCAATAAAAAATGTCATACAAACGTAAATATTTTGGGGGGGGGGGGGCTTGACACAAAAATGCTGTTCATTAGGGGTGGGACGAGATAGAATTTTCACGAGAACAAGACAAGATTTTGAAAGAATTTGCGGGTGACTTAGATGTGGCACAAGTTCTCGTCCTATCTCTACTATTCATCATTTCAGTTAGTTATTAGTTTCGTTGCATGTCACACATTTGATGTTGCTCCAAAACATCCCTTTCATGTAACAGTATCTCACGATGAACGAGGCACTCACAGTTTTGCTGACGTATCCTGTGGAGATGTTGCGACATTGCTTGTCCTCTGAGTGGCAGCATCCTCCACACCTGAACACGGACACGCACGGGGGTTTGTAGAAGAGATTTGTGGGAGCCCCAAACTCTCGTGCCACATCCACACACACCTCTCGCGGGACACACTGGGTCTTCCTCCACTCTGACTCGATACCTGCACAGACACAAGGGAACAAAGATGTGAGGGGGGAGCTAACTTCTCGAAAACAAATTGACAGGAAATGGTGAGTGAGATTTGAAGTTCCAAACCCCCAGTTAAAGAGCAAAAACACTTCTTCTTCTAACACACAAAAATAAAGTTTAAGGTTTCTTTATTACACGAAATTGACTCTTGTGAGCTTTAAAACTTATAAGCTTGTGTTTTGTTTCATTCACACCTTAGTGGAATCCTTTATTATTAGTCTGTCTACATCTCAAAAGCTCAAAATGTTCTGCACCACCTTGTGATGTCATGTGGTAGCTTTCAAGTTAACAGTTACTTTTTACCTTTTGGTCTGGAGAGTTTGGTATGTATGGACACAGAAGAGTGCTTCCTGTATTGCCACAAACATCACAAGATGGAAGAGAGTGTTTTCAGTTTGAGAGAAGAACTCGGCCTAAATATGCAGGGTTTGTGTGTTATAAATGAAACCAACACAACTCTGAGTATTTGTTGATGAGGAAAAAACATTATAACAGAAAATAGCATAAAATGAGCCCTTTAAGATTAAGTTTGGTGTGTCATTTTATTTGCACAATCTTCTTTTGAATGTAAAGGTCTTACTTTTGAGCAGGTCCAGGTTGAGGTAGGCTGCAGCGTACTTGGGCTCATCTGTCTGAGGCCTGGATCTTCGCATCTGGGCCTGGAGTTTGGCGTTTGACCCAGCGGCAGACAGCTTGGACCTGCATTTGAGCGCCGCCCAGAAGGAAGGGTACATCAGACTCATCAGCTCATCCACCGTGGACGCTGAACGCAACCTCTGCTCCATGTCCAGCTGTGGAGGGCTGTCCTGGGAAGAGACAGGGAGGGAAGGACACTTATGGTTATTGATACTTTGCAGTGATATGACAGGAGGTGGCTTCACAGTGGCCATGGTGACACAACAAACACACTAAATGAGAAGAGCCTCAGATCCCACACTTCACAAGTCTGAGAACAGTCAGGAGGCTTCAGATCATGTAGACAGGACAGATCTTGTGTTCATTTGAAGGGTTGAATAAAACCACATAAAACTTTGTGAAGCATTCTCCCATGTCCCCCACACCACAAACTGACACACACACATGTTGTGGAGTCAACTGTAGTAGTCCGAGAGTTGAAGATCAAAGGCATGACACTAGAGTGTTAAAGCAGAAGTTCATTAACCATCAGTACAGGGCCCAGAACTCAGAGACAGTGTTGTCTATTCCTGTCTAGTCCATTCAGCCTATGCTTGCATTGTAGGGAGTGTTATATCTCTGATGACATAGGCCAAAATAACAAGGACTGAGCTGGCAATGAGTGCCTTCAGCATACCATAGAAATGGAAATTCTCTGCCATCACCAGAGCAAAGAATGTAGAGCTCACAATGAAGTTAGGTGCCTTGACATGATTTAACACATACATGATGTAGAGCATGGAAAGTGTCTGGGGTGAAGGAAGTCTGGGAGTCCCTGCTTAGATCTGCAAAAGCAGAAGAAAATGGATGGAGGACGGAAACCTGACCGAAGATCAACTGCCCCCATCGGAACCCAATAGGCTTAGTCGGACTCTGACAAATATTTAGAACTTATGTTAGGGCTCGGGTCAGACTCAGACACATCAGCGCGTTAAGACATTTGAAATGTAAAATTAAAAACATCTTAAGGCCACCACACAATACAGGATTTTTCGGTCTTGAATAATGAACAATACAGACACGGGGAGAATCTTATGAGACTTAATGGCTGCGGACCACAGGCTATAAAATTGTGAGCACGATCGCGTCTGCTATTTTCTGTAAAACCACTTGCTTTGAGACTCTTAAGTATTCAGACATCAGAGCACTGCACTTTTAATTTAGGTACAAGTCAAAACTGTGTTATTATTATTTGTGAAATGTGGTGCAATACCTCAGATACATGATTTTTAAAGCATAAAAGATTGGCAATAAAACACACAGGAAGTACAGTCACTATCGCTAATGTGCGCTGCATGGATCGAGGTGTGGAACCTCACACACGTGAATCTTTTTATTTTTAAAGAATGCTTCAAACCGGATTAACAGTGCAGTTTTGTGGACAGTTGTCATTATTTGCAGAGGACAGTTTCAATGGATAAGATGGATGAGAGGCTGCTCTTTAAATGTACCTCTTTACGAGGAAGGAATAAAGTCCTCTCATTATTTTCCCTATATTCCGAGTTTGTATTTTGCGTCTCTAACCATGTACCAGTTTGGGTCCATTAGAGGCCACACAAACAATATACTATGTGTGTCATTAGTAGGCCTATGAAAATAGTGTGATCTCTCTCAGACACAATATCGTAATGCCTATAAGGCTCGGTTCAGATTCGATCACGGCTCTGTTGGATGAGTGCCAGTCTCGGATAGAAAATATCAGCCATCACCGATCTACACTCTAATATGATGATATGAAGTAGATAGACGAGAAGTAGAAAGAGGGGGAGGAACGCTGCTGAACTGCATGGCAACACGTTTCAATCAATGAATATATTGGGTCCAATCAGCTGTGAGTCCGCTATCCCCTCAGGTGTTAAACTGCACTGCATTTCCCATCATACCTTTAGCCTTTGTAGTTCATGAAGTGGGTGATGGTGTCTGCAGTTTTCACTTTTGATCTCGCAACATTCCTGGTGCCTATGTGCATTCAACTTTCTGATTGATCATACAGTACATCTCTGACTTCACACAGGCTCAGAAACCTGCACAGATCAAACACAGGACTGTACATTTGGCCTGAGGTCCAAACATGGTTTTAAACTGAAATAGTAGCTCTTTGTGGAGTGAGCTTTGGCTGAGAGCTTGTGATGACAGGGCAAACTGCTCCAGGTTTGGCTCTAGTTAAGAAAGCAATCGGACAAACTCTACACCTGCCTGCACCTATAAGCTCCCACTGGACTGTCAACATCACGTAAACACACAGCACCCAAGGGAGAAGCTCTGACGTGTGGAAATGAGAAGAGAAAGAGGAGTAAAAAGAAGGAGAAAGGTAAAGGAAAAGGGTAGGGCCTGGAGGAAAGGGGGGATGGAGAGAGAAAGGGAGGAATAAGAGGGAAGGGAAATAACATTTTACTCCATACACAATATTGTAAAAGCAGCTTTTTGCAAGATAAAAAGTAGACTTAAAAATATAAATAAAAGATATGCTGTTGGATGCAAATTAAAATAAGAAACTGCCAAGGACCAACAGTTTCATCCAATCAGAGCTGTTGTTGGATGGACAGATGGACTTTTTTTCAAAGAGGGGATATTATGCTTTCTTTTATCTTTTCCTCATCAAAAACATGCCCGAAGAGGTTTTGAATATCATGCATGCATTAATTTACTGATCTCCCTGCGTGAACCCTCTTTATGATTAGCTGTAATATTCTGTTCAATGCTCAGCTCACAAGCCTACATCATCCAGGCTCTCACACGACAATTTGCCATAAATATACAAAAACATGACATAAAACTGTACACAGCAACTTGACAAACCTGATCCATTGTGCAGTGCTCTGAAGGGGGAATGACATAGCACTGAGAGCAAAGGGACGGGTAACTCAAGAGCATCAGAAATGAAACAAACACTTATTAAACATGTACACTGTCTTTGGCGAATATAGCATTGATAAAATAATAAAAGGTAACATGGTAATCTAATAATGTTAGATCTTAGCAGTTAACACAGCAGTTTCACCTCATGGAAAGTATCTGACCTCTCAGCATTAGGATTCGTTCACTCGATGGTAGGCAGGAACTTTTTTTATTTAACCAATCGCTGCTATTTGGTCGTGACGTATGTAATGCACCAAATCCCGTAGGAAGAAAAGCAATAACCTCTTTCCGCTTGATAAAATTCACCAAACATTCTCTTCGTTCCGGCTCGGGAATCATTGCCAACACAGAACGTATGTCTTCGTTTACATCCATCTCGACCGCTTTGTTTATTGGGGGACCTCAAAAGGGACCCAGACAGGCACTTGAGTTTGACATCATGGCTTCACAGCTCTTCGCTGATTGGCTGGTGCGCAGTCTACAACTTCTGGGGTTCTTGTCTAGTGTATTCCGATTCCTGACCTAGTCACTGAAGAGAAATGAAATTGAGCGGAGGCACTAGGTGATGCCAGCCTGACTAGTTGACACCCCATGAAATATATATATATATAAAAAAAATAAAAAAAACACTTTAAATGTTATTTTTCCTCCTGCCCTTCAGTATAATGGTCTGCTGGTTAAAACAGTATCATGAACAGTACAACAGCATGTACATGGCCATCACTGCACCAGCTCATTGTATAAGAGCCCAGACAGTGAGTAAAGCGGTCTATTGTGTTCCACTGAGACGGTGACTGTGTTTACTGCAGTATAACAGTATTTCCTATGAAAAACAATGAACATTTTTATGAGTTATATGAACACATGTCTGAGAAAGAGGAGGTTCTGTACATAAAAGTGCCCAGACCATTTCCTCATCTCTATATATGTTTATATACTATATCATATACATTTCCCCTCATAAGTCTGGTCCAGCTGTCACTCTTGCATGTACTGTATATGCAAAAATAATGTTAGCTGTATATAAAATATACAGATTTTCACCTTACGTCAGTGCATTTTTTTTTTTTCTTTTTTGAGTCTAAATGCATTCTCCAGAATCATGTTTCACTCAAATCACTATCTAATGCTTACAACAAACTTGAGTGTTACTGAAACTGAACTGTTTGACATAAGAACACATTTTCAATAAATACATCACTTTTTCATGTGCCTGCATAATTTAAGTAATAACATAATAACAACAACAACAACAACAAAAACAAACTCAAATCTGTCAACTGGACAAGAGTTTTAGAGAAGACGTTTCGCCACCTATCCAGCTGGCTTCTTTAGTTCTGGTCATGTGCTAGTTTGACACTGCCTTATATCTGTCTGAAGGGAAGAGATAATTACAATGACGCTAACACCTATGTGTTTGCAATTTCTGTTATTACTGGAGAAACAAAACAATCACTCCATGTGAGAATGTACCAACATTGGTGCAAGAGCAGCTCAGGACCCCAGTCTGCTGTGCATCTCCATCTCAAAGCAACTAACCTGAAGAAAGAAAAGAGAGGGAATGGTAGGAGAGGGAATTCAAAGAGGCTATTTATGTTAAGAAAAACAATCTTTCACTGAATAGACATAGGGGACTTAGACATCTATCACTCTATCCTCAGACCTAAATCAAAACAAAGAAAACAATAGGGATAGAACTATTTGTTCATAGGTGTGAGATCAGGGACAGTCTACTTGAATGAGTGAAGAAATGTCTTCACAACTTTTGTCCAGCTGACAAAATAGAATATTTATAGTACCTACCTGGACAACTGAGGGATTACACAGACATGATTAAACAATGGTAAACAGCCTAAATAAAGCTTAAAATGGCAAAACAATTGAAGAAGTAAAATTGTATAATAATAAAGTACAGTGTTATCATACTGTCTTAGGGGAATAGTACAGTAGTAATAATAATAGTAGCAGGCAACTAATGATGAGGTCACATTTGATCTATTCATCTTTCTGGAAAGGGGAGGATGAAGCGTGAGATTGACAGGCAGATTGATGCAGCATCAGCAGTGATGCAGTCGCTGTAACAGATTGTTGTGGTGAAGAGGGAGCTGAGTCAAAAAGCAAAGCTCTCGATTTACTGCTCAATCTACATTCCTCCCCTCACCTATGGTCATGAGCTTTGAGTAATGACCAAAAGAACAATATCGCAGATACAAGCAGTCGAAATGAGTTTCCTCCGCAGGGTGGCTGGGTGCTCTCTTAGAGATAGGGTGAGGAGCACAGTCACACAGGAGGTGCTCAGAGTAGAGCCGCTCCTCCACGTTGAGAGGAGCAGTTGAGGTGGCTCTGAGGTGCCTTCTGAATGCCTCCATCGGGAGCAGTGGTGTAGTGGGGATTTTTAACTGGGGGTATGCAATTCATGTCGTCACGGCCTATGCAGGCACACCTCCAGGTCCTGGTTTAGACCTGGTTCAGTCCTGGTTCAGTCCTAAGATCAGACCTGGACCCTCATGTCATAGGTCAATTTAGGACAGTAGTGCAGATATCATGAGCCTGTGCAAATTGTTTTCACCACTGCCAATAGTTCCAGTTTGACATTTAAGTTGTAGCTTTTTTATATTTGTTATTTTTTTCTCACATCGTTAGAAGTGGGTGGACAGCGTACATCTGCGTACCAGGCCCACTGCACTCTTGCTCGACAGGTGTCTCTCGGCTGGGCTGGGAATGCCTTGGGATCCCCCTGGAGGAGCAGAACGAAGTGGCCAGGATGAAGGAAGCCTGAGAGTCCCTGCTTAGACTTCTGCCCCTGCGACCCGACCCCGGATAAGCGAAAAAAAAAAAATGGAAGGATGGATCTTTCTGGGACCTTTAGTCAACCGCATCCTACTTTTCTTTTTTTGGTTGTATTATATAATGTATAGTTTATATAGTGTAAAATGTGTTGTTTTCTTATTTCAGAGTAGGCCGATGTCCTTCTCTCAGTCGGGAACAGTTCCAAATACTATGAATGTACAATAAATCCTAATATTGTTCACTATCATGGCTATTTATCCAACAGCATCTTAAGTCAACATATGAAAAAATTTATACAAAATTGATCTCAATGGACTTGCCTCTTTTAACTATTTCTTATTACTTTTTTTCCACCTCCATCTCAGTAAAACCATGCCTATAGGATGTTGTGATGTCATCTGAAATACTGCAATAAAAGCCCGAACAATGAAAACAGTCACTATGGCCTTGGTCTCACAGCGATGATGTCATCAAACGGTTGCCCTGTTTTTAGACTTTAAAGAGGATATTTTTAGATTCTTTGGGCTCATTGTTTTGCTTTTACAGCTGGTTCTTACTGCGGGTTTACAAGTCCTTCACATACTGCCCCACTTACTCCCCCCCCACACACACACACAAAAGAGAACAGAAAACAACTTCAGGATTTAAAAAAGAGAAAAATAAATAAATAAAAGTCATGAACGGTCTTGTATTTGATGTTACTCCGACTTGTCACCAATCAGACACACACTGCTTCCTCGCATGAGTAAGATGAGTGAAATGTCTTGCCTAAAGCCACAAACAGCATGCACTAACGCCAAGTACCAACCAGGCCCCACACCGCGTAGATTCAGAGATCAAATAAAGCGAACGGACAAGCTGCTAACTATTATCAACATATGTTTTGTAGTTAAGGCAATTACAACGCCCCAAAAAAAGTCAAAAAGCGAGTGCTGTGGATGTGTGCTGAACTTTATATACACAGAGGAGCAGTGCCTATAATGATAGCAGGTGAAAACAAAGACTCTGAGCTCTTGAGAATGAGACGAGATTACTTAAACATGCATGATTTAAAACACAACGCAAAGGCAAAGTCAATGCTGAAACATAAAGTATTAAAGTACCTGTTTAAAAATGTACTTCAAGAGTAAAAGTATAGTGCATGTTCTAAGGCTTCAGATGTAGTGATTTTTATACAGATTTGTGCTGAATTTGAATATTTTTGTTTGCTGAAAATATGAATGTGGTCCAAATAAATCCCTCATCCCTTTCAGCAAGTCTCAAACAATGATAAAATTTACTAAAACATATTCAAGTAAAGTACAGATACCGACATGTTTCAATTAAGTACAGTACTTTACTACTTTTTCTTCATTACATTCCACCACTGACCAGTTAAAAAAAAAGGTTTAATGTATTTTAAAGATGAAAAATTGCACATAATTAGATCATCATGTTATTACCTGGTCCTTGAATGGTTCACCCTGTGTGTCTGTGTGTGTCTGTGTGTGTGTCTGTGTGTGTCTGTGTCTGTGTGTGTCTGTGTGTGTCTGTGTGTCTGTCTGTGTGTGTCTGTGTGTCTGTGTGTCTGTGTGTGTCTGTGTGTCTGTGTGTGTGTGTCTGTGTGTGTCTGTGTGTGTCTGTGTGTGTCTGTGTGTGTGTCCACCTGCGATAATTCCACCATTTATGGACCGATTGTCACCACGTCATCGGGTACGGGGGTCAAGCCCGATGCCGCAAAAAAAGTTTGGTGACGATCTGAGGTCATTTGAGGTCAAACGGGTCAATTGAAAGGTCATGCCATTATAAAGGATCAGCAATTTCGGCAATTTCTGAACCATCTGCGGCCTAAAATATTCACCCAGTCATCACACAAGTTGGCACACACATAACCTACACTGGGTACACTGGATTTTACAGGTTGAAACCGGTCAAGGTCACTTGAAGGTCAACGTAACTAAGATCAAATATGCATTTTTGGGCATAACTCCGCAAAGGATTGAGCTAGAGCAACGGGAGTGGTCTCAAAATCTCAGAAAAAGTATTATCTATTTATAATTCTATGCATTTGTTTAGTAAAATATAGTTTTCGAGATAATCACTAATTATAACAGTTCCTTTCTCTTTCAGTGTATACCATTAAAATTCTAATTGGAACAAAAATAATTTCCATTTCAACACACTGATCTACAGTCATACAACTAACATAAACAGAACTCATGACAAATTACATTTTCGTTACACAATAGTAAACACAGATATTCTCATGTGTGACAAATATCACATAAATGTTCATGGGCACTGTACAGCTAGACACATTGCATTGTGGATATAACGATCATGTAATATGGGCTGGACTCCTCATAAGATACTTCTGTGGTGATGAACTGACTCCATCGATGCATCATGGGGGACCAGGTTGCTGTCTCTGGTTGTGCTTGTTATTTATTGAAAATGCCCTATTTGCTGAGTCAACAACACAACTCAAAATATACTCAAACATTTATGGATGACATATAAAACCTCCCCTGTTTTTGACGAGGGAACATTATAACATGGTAGAGATCTCGAAAAGTCAATTTTGCATAATAACCCCTCTTCCTTTAAGTCACATCTATGTGTTTTTAATAATACAATAAGCAAAAAGTGTAATATTTTAAAGAATTTCAGTTTATTTTACACCATGGGAGCAAAAATTTGACCACCATATTCATACTCTGCACTATGGAGTACCTATAAATGTATAACTGCTATAAGATGAGATCAGAACAGTCACTTTGTTGTTTTTTTTTGTGTTCTTTTTTTTTTTTTTTTTTTGTATTTTCTGCCTGTTCTCACCCAGAGAGACTGACAGCTGCCTCACAGTTGCTGCTTGTCAGACAGTACAGGTGTGAGTCTGTGATGATAAGCTCCTCTGAGAACGAAAACTCAAACCACAGTTCTGATGTGGAGCGTACAGCTGACAGCGCCCCCTCTCTGTGTGTACGTGAGTGTGTGTGTGTGAGAGACAGAGAGACAGGGGGGGGTCAGAGCCAGGCTTAACCCAGGATTACATTAACACCACACGGATTTAGCAGTGCTTCAGCCTGTAATCGTGTGTCAGGAGATTTTAGGGAAGATTTGGACAAATGAATTAGATTTATTGGCTTGTAACACGGGGTTTATTAACGTGTTCACTTGGCAAGAGGGCAAAGAATTCCTGAAAAGGGTTGCCAGATTTTCAGAGAGCGATAATGGGGAAGGTTTTGACAAAAATCTCAAAACAAGTGGCCCAAGTCCCACAGAAATATAAGCAGCTAGTTAAAAATTGAGATGTGTATATTTTTAATGGCTTTAAACATTAACAGCATCAAATGAACATGACAAAAACTTGAAAAAGGCTAAAAATCTCTGCTCTTAAGTGTGGGAACTGCAACTTCTTGAGGTCAAAATGCTGATCAAATTAATGTTTAATTAATCAAGTTATTTGTATCTGCTTAAGTTCAGAATGGTTTTAATACTTTCTTTCACTGCGCCAAATAACTCAACAAAACACAAGGTACAATCCTGGTTCAGTTTCAGTTCAGTCCTGGTTTAGTCCTGGTTCAGTTGCTTTAGTTGTGGTTCAGTCCTAGTTCAGAACTGGTTTAGTCCTGGTTTAGTCTTGGTACAGGCTGGGTTCAGTACTGCTTTAGTTCTGGTTCAGTCCTAATTCAGTCCTGGTTGGGTCCTGCTTTAGTTCTGGTTTGGTCCTGGTTTAGTCCTGGTTCTGTCCCGGGTTAATCGTGGTTCAGGTTGGGTTCAGTACTGCTTTAGTTCTGGTTCAAGTTCTAGTTCAGTCCTGGTTCGGTCCTAGTTTAGTCCTGGTTCAGGTTGGATTCAGTACTGCTTTAGTTCTGGTTCGGTCCTGGTTTAGTCCTGGTTCTGTCCCGGTTGAATTGTGGTTCATGTTGGGTTCAGTACAGCTTCTGTTTCAGTTCTAGTTCAGTCTTGGTTTGGACCTGGTTTAGTCCTGGTTCAGGTTGGATTCAGTACTGCTTTAGTTCTGGTTCAGTCCTAGTTTAGTCCTGGTTTAGCCCTGGTTCAGTTTGGGTTGAATACTGTTTTAGTTCTGGTTTGGTCCTGCTTTAGTTCTGGTTCAGTCCTTGTTCAGTCCTGGTTCGGTCCTGGTTCGGTCCTCGTTTAGTCCTGGTTCAGTCCCGGTTTAATCCTGGTTCAGTTTGGGTGCAATATTGCTTTAGTTCTGATTCAGTCCTTGTTCGGTCCTGGTTCGGTCCTGGTTTAGTCCTGGTTCAGTCCCGGTTTAATCCTGGTTCATTTTGGGTTGAGTACTGCTTTAGTCCTTGTTTTGTTCTGGTTCAGTCGCAATTAGTCTTGGTTCAGTCCTAGTTCAGTTACCATGAATCATTGCAATCATCTGGCAGAAGAACCACATGTTAACTGGGTTACATAAAATGACCCAAATTAGCCTACTTAAAAATCCTATTAACTGTTCCCATTATTAGCAAAGAGCCTTGTAATGCCCGTGCTCCCAGTTTCATTGCTACATCCAACACAATGAAACCAAACTGTTGCTATAGCGAGCGTGAACCAGAGCCAATAGAACATAACTGTAGCACATATGTTAAAGCACTTATGTTGGAAATGGTCTGGTAGATCCCCAAACACTGCACGCTTCAAAGAAAAGAAAACCAACATGGATTTGAGTACATCACATAAACCCAGGGCTCTGTAATGTAATAGTGTTAGAGGCAATAGACAGGCATACGGTCCTGTACTGGAGTTATGTAGTGAATACAGCTCCTATGAGGCCCTAACACTGTAGTAAAAGTATCATTGTTTAACATCATAACATAAATTGCGTGTTTCCCTATGGGGGCTCAGATTTCATTAAACTGCTAAAGCAAAATATGAGGGAGAAGTAGCTCGTGAGCAAGATCCTATAGCTAAAAAATCTTGACATAGGCCCCCAGGAGAGGTACTGCGATCACCCACTGCTCCTGACAGGTTTAACCCAAGAGGCATTGAAGGACGGTCAAATGCAAAGAAGGCATTTATTTTGGATCCAGGATAAGCTGATTTTCAAACTGTGAAAGATGAAACTGTTTATAGACAAGGTGGGTGAAATGTCTTGCCTAATTGCCTAAAGACATAACAACAATTCGCACAAGAGCAACTAAAGCATATGGTATTCCCAGCTGTCACCCGTCCAAATAACCCAGCCAGTTTCATTTCTGAGATCAGGCAAGATGGGCACACAGTGTAAACGAGGGTGGTCAAAAAAATTGAAAATCACATACTACCATATTTTCTGGACTGTTGAGTGCACCTGAATTGAGCTGCATCAACTAAATTTTAACTAAATTTTAAAATTGTACATATATAGGCCGCACCTGAATATAAGCCGCAGGTGTCCACGTCTTCAAGAATGTTTTCAAGTTCGGGCCGTCTGCTTTTATCACCTCTGAAAGCTTTTGTCGTCTTTTTGCATAGAGTCAGTTCATCGCCAAAACCTCACCATCAACTCACTGATGTTAAGCTCACGTGCAGCAGCTCTCTTTCCTTCTTCGACAGCCACATCAACTGACTTTAACTTAAAAGCTGCGTTATATGAATTTGTTTGTGTATTTTCCATGAGGAGGGTGTGTGTATGAAGCGCAAAAATAACTGTTCAAAACACAAATATCAAACGAGCATCTTCTTCAGCGCATCACCCCGTCTCTCCCTGTGCTTTACTGTGCATGACTCCTGCAGAAAGAGCCTCTGTCTTGTCTGTATCATGTCAGTGTCTTGGAGGAATTCAGCAGATTTCAGACTCTCCTGGGAGCGAGGCTGGTTCTATCAATCAGGTATGAGTGGACGTCCGGTTATTGAAGTCTGAGACGTTTCTTCTTGTCATTTACGCATATGGGTAAGACGTATCCCCCCTCACTAATGTTAATTTTGCATCATAACTTATTTTATTACAAGGCAATAAACTTTTTGAGTGCACTGACATTATCACTAGCTAGTGTAGCAACTTCATGTTATGCTGCGCACATCCGCGGTGTTGCCAAACCATAGACCGTATATAAATGAATGGACAATGTGCCAAACAAAGAATCCATCCATATATTAGCCGCATCATTTTATTAGTCACAGGGTTCAAAGTGTCAGAGAAATTAACCTCTTATAGTTTGGAAATTACGGTAATAGATTCTAAAACTAATATATAAACTAGACACTAATTTGAGAAAGTATCAATACTAAAAAAGTCACATTCACAAGACAAAATGAACCTTTTCCAAACAGCTTTGGTATGACCCTAAGCTATATCATCACAAGTGTAAGAGCACTTAGACTAGTATATGCCCATAGACCACTATGAAGCCTACTTGGACAACTGAGGGATTACACAGATATAAGACCACTCTTAATTATCATTGTAGTATCAAGTCTATTCCTTAGTATTGAAATTGAGTTTGAAATTCTAGTTAATTGTGACATTATCACTGTAAACTATTACCTAGGATTCTAATTCTCATTCTAAAATGGTGTACCTCAGCTTTAACCTAGTTATATTGTCTTTTAATGGAAATCTGCAGGGACAACATGAGAAACTTTGAAATATCATAAAAGCCTAATCACTTTTTTCATCATGACAAAGTATGTGCAATGCAAAACTCAGAGCTTTGTGTTTGTGCAAATCGAAGTATGTGACTATAAAATAAAGGTAAAGTGAATTTAGGTGAATGGACGTCAGATCATAGAGAAGAAAATGGATCAGCACTTGGGACCAAGCATTTTGAACTCTAAAGAGGGACTGTCTGAATACTGAATTGCTCCAACATGCATGAATGAAACTGTATTTTTGAAAAAGAAATAATGATTTAAACTTTTCTTGTAGAGATGTTGTAACTTTGCCTGGAATGTTTCACAGGATTATGTTAAATCTAGCTCCATGGACACAAGCAGATGGCGACTCTAGGCAAGGGCGTAGGTTTGGTCTGGGGTTGGTTGGGGTAAGTGAGAGGTGGTTTTCAGTTCGCAAAATGTACAGTTTGTGTACATTGCCATTCTAAGATGATTCTTTTGTGCATAACAGCCATGTAGAAGTTTGGAGCAGATTTCCCTTTGCTTGTTGGTAATGAGATATTTGTGAGGTAATGTGCATACGTTTCTCCATGGAATATTGTCAGTAGAGTCGGGCTGCTAACAGTGCACGAGTAGGTCTCCGTTTGGGAGGTGCACTTGTGCCGATAGTGGCTCTTTGTCCACGGCGACTCATTATAAGAGAAGTTTAATTGAAGATGAAGCCAAGTAAGTTCCTTTTGAAAAGTTTTTCAAAATTTGGTGCGTAGCATCTTCACTCACGCCTGCTCAAGCCGACAGCTTTTGGGTGCCGGCGCTGTCCTGCCACTTCCCCAATTTAGGCTTCTGGCTATGCTGATGACATCACACTGTTGCAGCCAATGAAACAGCAGCAGGGGTAACCCTGTCGTTATATCACTGAATACATCTCAGAACATCTAATAAACAAAATGTGAACATGTTCAATTAATACTATTGAGTTTGGAAAAATATCAGAATAAATTTATATTTTTGTTTATTCAAATAAAATAAACGTGACTATTTAGTCTTCCCCAAATATTGGTTGTGACTCTAGGCAAAGAAGTGCTCCACTGTGCTTTTAAACTCCATACACCTTTGTGGATAATTTCAACCCTGGAATTGCCCATTTTTACTGAACTAAAGGTAAAACATAACTGTTAACTTGAAAACTACAACTACATGACATCACAAGGTGGAACAGAGCATTTCAAGCTTTGAAGATGTAGACAGATTAATAATAAAGGGTTAGTCAAACATGTGTGAATGAAACAAAACAAAACTCCAGCTATGTTTTGAGGAAGTCACAACATTGTAACCTGATTTAAATCTCACAAGAGTCAATTTTACGTAATTATATTGGACCCTCAAAATCTCAAAAATTCAGTTTAATATAATATAGGTCCTTTAATGCAAGTATAAAGTAACCATGGCGTCCCCTGATCAAACAAAAGCCTTCGTAGGTGGTCTGTGTCAAAGCCCAAAGCCAGGGTTTGTTTCCCGCGGGTCCTCTGTGTGTTCTGGGGTTAAAAATCCATCATGGCCGCCTGTTTGTTTAGCAGTGCTCTGTTTGATGCTCCACACACACAAACAATAGGACCAAAGCCAGAGTGTAGCCACAGTATAGAGAGTCCAATTCAGCAGTCCACAAGCCCACAAGCCCACAACCCCGACTGCTCCAGGCCGAACCGGTGTGGGCTGTGGTGAGGGGAGACACAACACACTGGAATAACACCAAAACAATCGATTTTTCACTTTTATTATTACTGAACCGAAGAAAATGGACAGGGGCGCCAAATGTGCTAGTTTATGCTTATCTTTCAAAGCCACTAAACTTTGATATTTTTTAACTCTGTAAAAGACTCTAAATTATCTGGCTTTTTGCTCGTATTTCTTTTGCAAATCTCACGCTTAATGGGCCGATATTGTCATATTTTTTTCCTATGATATAATGTATAATGTGTTTTGGTTTATTCACATATGTTTAACACAGAAATCGTGTATATTTAGGCTGTTCTTTTCTCAAACTGAAAACTAATTAGAGTCATTTGGAAGCTTTCAGCCCTGGAATTGCCAATCTCTACTGAACTAAAGGTAAAAGGTAGCTGTTAACTTCATGAGATAACAACTGTATAACATGGCTTAAAGCTCACAAGAGTCAATTTTGTGTAATATAGGACCTGACTGATTGACTTGCCTTTATTATCTGGCTTTAGAATAGTACTTCTTTTGCAAATCTCATGCTTAAAGAGCTTATATTGCACAATTATTATTATTATTATTATTATTAGTAGTAGTAGTAGTAGTAGTAGTAGTAGTAGTAGTAGTAGTAGTAGTAGTAGTAGTAGTAGTTGTAGTATTATACCTGGAGTTGTGTTTTGTTTCACTCACTCATGTTCAATACACACCATGTATATTTAAGATATGTCATGGTTCATGTTTTGTAGTCATCATTTTTGCTTATTTTGGTGTATGTTTTTTCTGTAGTGTTGTGCACCCTTGGTGTTTTATTTTGATATTTGTCTTGTCTGCTTCTAGTTTTGAGTTTTGTCTGTTGATTGTTTGCCTTGCCCTAATGTGTTACACCTGTATCTGTGTGCATATATACCCTGTGTTCTCCCCTGGCCTTTGTTGGTCCATTGTTTTTTGTTTTTGTCAGTATCGTGTCTGTTATAGTTTCTATTTTGGGATTTTTGTAATTGGTTTCTTCAGTTTTTTGTTTTTTATTTTTGGCATTGAAGTGCAGTCCTGCATTTTGGGTCCTCACCTGTTTCTTCATGACAGATTGTTAGTTTCTCAAACTGAAAACATTCTGTTCCTCTTTGTGATGTCATTATGTGGTAATGTAGGATCCACAGTTTTTTTAAACTCTTTACACTTTCACAAAAATTTATCATTTTTGGAGAGGTGATCAAACTCCCACTATGAATGTATGTTTATCAAGGCAATGACACCGTAATTTAATAAAAGCTACAGGTTTAACAAAGTTGGATGCCGTATTGTGTTACATTCAAGGCAAAGCAATAACATCTGAAAATAGCTCTTTACTTTGTATTATATAATCTGTGCCACCGACCACACTGACCACCACTGTTCACTCATACACCACATTCATAATTATGGGCAGAATGATTTAAGTGCTTTGCTCATTAGACCACTTCTTGGTTGGAGAGCGATTGTTTATCATATTTGCCACTGATATGTATGATTCTGTAACCTGACAGTAGGAATGTTAGTTTAAAAAAATCACATAAACATGAACACATTTAGAGTGATATTGCATTAAAAGAACTAGACCACATGGGAATGTCAAGACAGTACTACAATTATGCATTGAAATCAAGTTCTTCAGCAATGTGAAATGCAGAGGATTTGTTTCTTTTTACTTTAGATTAAAGGGACAGTCTGGATTTTTGGACATAGGACCTCATTTCCTAGGGAGCCACAGTGTTGGAGACGTGTGGAAACACTTTTTAAAATATTCCATCCAATCCTTGTATTTGCAGAGGTCTTACCCACTCCATAAAACACCAGAAGCAAATCTATTATTAAACCAGACTGTCTATGTGAATGTCTGTGTTGATAGAATGTTTGAAATAAAACTAACCTTGCATCGCATGAATCATCACATGTTGAGGGACTATTTTCTCAGCAGCAGCGGAATTTTACTTTGCTGATAAGATAGGTGCTAGGTGATATCAGTCCGCCTCTGCCAAGCTTTCTCTTAGGAAGTACAACTCGCTGCTGCTACTCAAACATAAATCCTTCAAATGCAAGGTTGGTTTTACTTCTAAAATTAAGACATTCACATCAACAGTCTGGTGTAATAATAGATTTGCTTCAGGTGTTTTTAGTGGCAGGCTAACTATGGCCATTGACATGCACTAGCCTAGCACCAGCGATTTCTGCAAATACAAGGACTGGATATTTAAAAAAGTGTCTCTGGCTAACTGGCCTCTATGTCCAAAATTCCAGCCTGTTCCTTTAATATTGCATTTTTAAAAGGTCAAAATATAACCAAGAATCCATGGGTGTCATAAATGATAACTATGAAGCAGAGAAAAGCACAGTATGTTCTCTTTAACAGATCTGCATCATGTCATTGTGGTGTCGGCGCCTGCTGGGGTCAAAGTCTATTCAATAAACTTTGTCTATGTGTGTTTAAGACTTCCACAGTTGAAATAATAATGGGCATTGAGGATACAGTATAAAGTTGAGCCATGTTTGGGAAGTTACTGTGGAGATGTGGATCAGCTGCCAGAAGTCAGCAGGTGAAAATTTGTGTTCATGTATTCCTCTCATTTTAGTAGTCCCTGAATGCACCACTGCCTGCCATAATGGCCTCTGTGTTCTATGTAAACAAATGATAAAACTGACATGATGTGTAGACATATATTTAATAGCATGTTTCTATTCACTCGAGATTTCCATTTGTAAAGAGGGGGGATATAGAAAACAAGTACAAGCATATAGGACAATTTATTAACAGAAAAATAACTAAACATGTTGGCATCGCTCTGGCTTCTCTGTGGGCCTATGTAAACATGTTTTTATTGGAATGGAAAAATACACATTTTATGCTCTTTATCTGAAGCTACAGGAAAATAAAGCCACATACATGCTATAGAATATTTATTATAGAGGATTCCAGGCTCCAGAAGGGATCATATATGACTTTAGTTGAAACCAGAGCAAACATCGGAAATATAAGCAGAAACTGTGAGACTATTTGAACTCCAAGAGCTGTCTTGTCCAATATTTGAACTTACAGGGCAATGCTGTGGGTGAGTGCTAACGGCTGTTATTCAGAAGGTTTGTGTCAAGAAAATGTATTATTCACTTATTATTATATATGGTTTCATTTGATATGATAATATGTACATTGCTAAAGGCTTTTAACATAAACTTCACACCCCCATCAAAGAATACATGTTAGGGATGATGCTGATGTTTATTTAATGTGTTCCTAACTTACATCACACATCTAACCCATGTTCTTTCATTCCATTTTATTTTATTTCTTGTATATTTGTATTATCATTTATTATTAATGAGCTATAGGCTGTAAAGGTTTAAAAGGTTTGGCACAAAAGTAATTTAGTTGGGCAACTGAGTGAATTAGAATCAGAATAAAATCACATATAGACCTTTTTTTTTTTTTTTATTCTGTGTCACTGGTGTATGCATGTGTGTGTGAGTGGTTCCTTGAGATAAAGTGCTTTGGCATCCTTGAAGGTAGAAAAGTGCAATATAAATGTGCTAATTTATCATGGAACCCATGCATCTTTGAAAAGGGTATTAAGAAGCAATCTATGAGTCATGAGTTTAATCTGCTTTTTACTCATAAATGCAGAAAAAAAAAAAAAAACCTCACTAACTTCTTCTATCTGCTGCTGTCTCATATAAGGATAATCAAATAAAATGATTCTGAGCAGGTATGGATACTAAAAAAGTCACATTTACAGTACAGAAATTAACCATTTCCAGAATAGCTTTAGAATGATCTTGAGCTGTATCAGAAGAAGGATAAGAGCATACAGACTACTATACACCCATGGATCTCTATAGAACCTACCTGCTAGCCTGATACATCAGTGAGTTTCACTTTGTGGAAACCGTCTGACCTCGCAGCATAAGGATTTATTTAACCAATCGCTGCTATTTGGTCGTGACATATGTAATGCACCAAATTCTGTAAGACAAAGGGCAATAACGTCTTTCCCCTTGATAAAATTCACCAAAATTCACCAAACATTCTCTTTGTTCCGACTTTAAATCCTCGGTCTCACACAGAATGTATGGCTTCGTCTACATCCATCTCGACCACTTTGTTTACTGTTGTGCTGTATCACAAAAGGGACCCAATCATGGGTTCACAGGTCTTCGCTGAATGGCCGCTGCGCGGTCTACAACTTCCGGGGTTCTTGTAAACTGTCTAGTGTATTCTGATTCCTGACCCAGTTGCTTGACAGAAATGAAACTGAGCGGAGGGACTTGGTAGCACTAGCCTGGCTATCTACCTGCAGGGGTGTAGCATCATTTTCTGGACCCTTGTTAGAAACCATCTTGGTGGGCCCACACTACATGTTGTCTGAAGAAAAATGCATATTAGAAGACTTTGTGAGGTGCCCCTTCTTGCACTGGGCCTTGGGTGAACAGTCCAGCACCCTTGCCTACTTGGCTGACTGAGGGATTACACAGATTAAAAAGTAGTTAAAAGTAATGATTGATGATTGAACATTGAAAATAAGCTTCTGTTGTCTAAATGAAGAGTGTTTTTTTATTATTATCTTGGTTTCAGAATCAGTATTGAGTATCGAGTGTATCCCTTAGTATCGAAATCGAGTTTGTAGTATCGTGACAACATCTCCATCCATCTAATATTTTCCAATGGCTCTGCTCCAGCCCTCCTCTGGCCTGGGGTCTCTGTCCAAATCACCACTGGGACCAAAAAGCTTGTATTTCCCCTAATAATAACCTCCTGACATAGAGCCTGTGCCTCCACACTTCATTACCTGTCCGATCTCTGAACCCTGCGTTGGTCACGAGGAGTGCGGTTTGGCCAGCTCCCGGACACCCCCCATAAGGATCCATTGTAGACGGCCATTTGCAAGCTAATATAACCCAGGAGAGGCAGAGGCACGCAGCCAGTGTAACTATTAACAGGAGTGAGTGAGTGACGCTAACTTAATAAGAAGCCCCAAAGCAATTGCAAAGAAAATCATGATGCTACATTTATTAGCGCTGACAGCTTTAAAGTCAAACATTTGTGCGTTATTTCATTTGGTTGTCAGGATTCCCACCCAAGCAATTGAATTTCATTGTTTTAGATGGAGCATATTCTGGGCTATTGTGGTTTTTTGAAATATATTTGGAATGTGTATAGAGACCATGCGTATCTGGCAATTTGTTTGTTTTGAAATGACAGGAATGTAAAATGACCACTACCAGAGCTTCAAGAGAGGGTATTTTTTGAAGGACTTTTTTCACTTTCTACCATGTTATAACATTATACTGTGCCCTCATCCAAAACAGGTCTGAAGTGGTCCAATGAGGTTCATTTGGCCTTCCGATAATTTATGTTATTAGGTTCTTTTTTCAGAGTTTGTTTTCATACACGACAGTTTCATATACGAAATACCCTGCATGTTCTGCAATAAGACATGCATCAGGGAAACAGGGAGGGCGTTCAGTACACGAAAAAAGCAACATAGAACAGAATGCGAGAAGCAAACAGCGAAGGCATGCACACAAGCAATAAAACACTAAGCAGAACAGGAACAACTCAAATTGGCCACTGTAAAAGAGAGAACAACATCATGGATTGAGACGGAGCAAACATGACTGGGACAGAGGAAAATAAACATCATCGCTGGACTATAGAGGCAGTCGAAACACTGAAACTTGCCAACGGGACTATAAACCAGGACGAGGGAGTTTTTTTACTCTCACACACCTGGGATACTGTCCTGAGGAAGTCGGACTGCAGATGGCGCTGTCGTCCTGCCTCCACCGGTAGGAAGAAGGAAGACAAAACCTGTATAGATCAGCTGAGCAGTCACATCACAGCAACATCACGTGACCACTTTGAGGAAGAGCGCTAGTGAGCAGTCCAAACTGTCAGGTATGAAAACAAACTCTTGGTCTGAAAAAAGAACTTCATAACATAAACATGTCTGAAGTGGTTTTATATATGTGAGCCCTGTATGTTTGAGTAATCTAACGATCTCTCCTGGGTCCTATTCAAATCCTCCTTATGTTGACCTGTAAGATTCTGTCCAGTGCTCAGCCCACAAGTCTGCAACACCCAAAACAATACACAACAACAACTTCATGAAACTTAAAACAAAGTGGTATAGTTTCATTAGAGAAATGTACGCTGATTGTAATGTGATAATGTGTAATGCTCTGAATGGGGAGCAAACAGAAAGTGAAACTTATTAAACATGTTCATATGCTGTTGATTCAAAACAATAAAAGGTTACATGGCAATCTAAATATGTTATGTGTTAGCAATTCATTCCCCATAAAAATGTAATACCCCCCCTTTAAAAGTGTATGGAATACAACTGTATAACATCGAAAATTGTAGTCATTTATGAGAAAACTGATAGGTAAACTTGCTGATGTCACTAATTTAATGTGTATTCTTTTCATTAGTGTGTAGTTTCTTGTTTTTTGTATTGTTTTTGTTGATGTCTTCTACTACCAAATGTGATATTATTATGTATTGGTTTGTCACAGAGATGGAAAAAAAAAAAAAAAGTCCTTTATTACAGCAAGCAACATGTCTTGTACTGTTATACATCTGGAATTTGGACACACACGGGTATTTTCTTGATATATGTTGTCAGTATCATACAAAATCAGATACCCCAACTTTAAAATTGCATAAAATGTAAATTGATTTTATTTCTTTCATATATCTATATTTGGCTAGTATATTTGGACAGATGGAGGACATGCTATATAGATCTTTTGCTCTGTACACAATTTTTTCTCATGTAGGCTTTTTTTTTTTTTTTTGAGCAAATTTTTCTAGTCCTCTTACAAATATATTGCAAAAGTACATCTCCAGCAGCCAGTCTGGTGCATGCTGTCTTCATCTAATTATAAAGCATTTTTATTGTTGATAGTGAGGAAGTGTGCATTAGCATGTTAGTTGTTAGCATTTATAAACAACATAGAAGGGAGTAACTAGGATCTGGATGAATAAGGTAAGTGAGGATTAAATTTAGACCATTGCTAACCATTCAAAATAAAGCTAGATCAGTTTTTTTTTTTCTTTAGGTTAGGTTTTTAAGATAGTGAATTTCAGATACAACGACATTAAAGGTCCCATATTACACAAAATTGGCTCTTGTGAGCTTTTAGCCATGTTATAATGTTGTTACCTCGTCAAAAACATAGCTGGAGTTGTGTTTAGTTTCAGTCACACATGTTTGAGTAATCCTGCATTATTTGTCTCTCTTCCTCTCCAAATCTTAAAATGCTCAGTTCCAACTTGTGATGTCATGAAGTGGAAGTTTTCCAGTTAACAGTTACCTTTTACCTTTTTCTTGAGTAGAGACTTGCAATTTCAGGGCTGAAATTGTCCAAATGATTCTAGACCTGCTCACTGTCATGCACTTTGTGATTTATATCTGTGAAAAGTGCTATATAAATAAAGTTTACTTACTTATTGTTTAAAAACACAGTTTGCAGTTTAAGAGAAGAACTCAAAAATATGCAGGGTTTATGCGTTAAACATGGGTGAATGAAACAAATCACAACTCTGAGTATGTTTGTGATGAGGAAACAACATTATAACACACCTCATAAAATGACGTAACATGGGCCCTTTAAGAATTGCCTGAGAACATTCTGCATAACTACAAATAATAAATAATATAGATTCAATACATTAGGTGTTTCATGCAATATTGTCCTTGGCCCAGCTACCAAAACAATGCTCACAGATCCTGAAATCCAAACTCTTTCTTCATACATGCGATGCTTTAGATCTGCCCCAGCCTCAGCGTCCCAGAGGGGCAGTGCCTTTTGCCCTCTCTTTGAAACTCTCTCTCTCCTCTGGGCTTTATTATCTCACTGACCCTCGCTCGCCTCATTCAGTGTGGCCCCTCCTCCTTTTCAGCCTGTCAGCTTCAAAAACAAGAGCGTGTCACCAGTTAACCTTCACATGTCAAAGCCCGACCACCACCAACTGCACAGTTTAAGTTTAAGGACCACCAAATGACCAACGGGTTTAGAGTGCATTCAATTTGGGAAATAAATACAAACTGATATATATTTCATAAAAGTATCACTACAACTTGTACTGATTATTATGGTATTTATCTAATAAGTGATGGGAAGAATACTTTTAAAATGTATTTAATTACAGAATATAGAATACCTGCATTAAAATGTTTTTTTCTAACACATCTCAATACAAGGACTATTAAGAGTACTGTATTCTTAATACTTTTACATCAAGTTGCATATAAATTAAAGTGTAAAGACGCAACATGGCATTAAAAACAGCTTTATATTGTTTTCACTGTTTGTTATGCATTTCCTATTACTGACTGGAAAAGGAAGAATTTGTGTGTTTTCTATTTTTCTCACTGATTCTATGCAGTCTGAAGCCTAAAGTGAGTGATCAAGTGCCACCAAGTATTCCTTTGATTTTAGAAAAGTACATGTATTGTGAACACCAGATGAAAAAGTAATTTACTCATTTACTCCAAATTTGTATTCAGAATACATATTCTCAGTTCATGTATTCAGTTACTTCCAAACACGTATCATGTTACAATATTAGAAGTTGTTCCTTTGAGATTTGAATCTCCTAACTACTGGTTGGAGGGCAAACACTTACTGACAGCCTAGAGTCTGTAAAGTTTCTAACCTCTTCCTCCAGATTTATGCAGATAAATCTTTGAAGAAAGTGTTCTGTGCAAGGTCATATGAGGAAAGTGACTAATAGATTAAATCAAATACATTTGTCATGTTCATTTTAATGTATACTTTTGTAAACATTTTGCTGTAATATTCAATAAAATGTTTAATCAATTGCAATTATGAATACATATTATTTTCAACCCCATTGCACCCTTTTTATAGCCTAATTCATCACCCAGTTTCACTTTGTGGAAACCATCTGACCTTCCAGCATTAGAATTCATTCGATAAAATTCACACCAAACATTCTCTTGCTTTAAATCCTCGATCTCGGAAATTGTTGCCAACATAGAATGTCTGGCTCTTCACTGATTGGCTGGTACCCGGACTCTCACTTCGGGGGTTCTTGCAAACCATCTAGTGTATTCTGATTCCTGACCTAGTCGCTGGAGAGAAATGAAATTGAGCAGATGCAGTAGGTGGCTCCAGCCTGACTACCCTTTCTATATCATATATAAAGAAAGTTCTAGATTATAAACCACTGCATATGAAGAATTGCTTTGCTGTTGAACTAATTATGTTTCATTCATCCTCAATAAAACTAAATAATTTAATAGATAGACAAAGTAAGTTTAATATTCTTGGTAAAATGGTAAAAGTTCACGTTTTATATAGCACTTTTCCACCTTCAAGACACTTACAGCGCTTTACTACAAGGAACCACTCACCCATTCACACACATTTTCACATACTAGTGGGGGTGAGGTGGGTTAAGTGTCTTGCCCAAGGACACAGCTACAGCATTCATCTGTGGGAGCTGGAATCACACCAGCCAACTAGCCAATTCTACATCCATACTACACACATTCAGTTTGTTGTACCAGATTTCATCCCATGTATTTAAGATTATACAATATACATGGACTGGGGTAAGACATATTTTGCTTAAAGTCAAAATAAGTCTGATATGTACAGTCTGCACCTCATTAGAAAGTGTTTTATTGTCCAAGCATCAGGAAGTGCACTGTTAGAATGCTAGTTGCTGTTGCATTAAGTCTGAAAGTTGTGGAAATCACTTTAAACTTCAATACTTAGCGTGCTCTGAAGTAAGAGATCACTTTGGACCACTGCAAACAATTAAACACATTTTATTTTTCATATCAGTAAAAAATCAGGTACACCGCCACTGAGACTCATTTGTGTAC